>NW_026284530.1:0-77239 GCF_023373465.1 Oncorhynchus keta
CACACTCTGGACACTCTGGACACACACACACACACTGGACACACACACACACACACACACACACACACTGGACACACACACTGGACACACACACACACACTGGACACACACACTCTGGACACACACACACTGGACACACACACACACACACACACACTGACACACACACTGGACACACACACTCTGGACACACACACACTGGACACACACACACACACACACTGGACACACACACTGGACACACACACTCTGGACACACACACACTCTGGACACACACACACTCTGACACACACACCTGGACACACACACCTGGACACACACACACACACACACACACACCGGACACACACACACACTGGACACACACACACACTCTGGACACACACACACTCTGGACACACACACTCTGGACACACACACACTCTGGACACACACACACTAGACAAATACACACTGGACAAATACACACACACATACACAAACACACACACAGGACACACACGCACACTGGACACACACACTCTGGACACACACACACACTCTGGACACACACACACACTGGACACACACACTGGACACACACACTCAGGACACACACATTCTACACACACACACACTCTGGACACACACACACACACACAATTGGACACACACACACACACTGGACAAACACACACACTGGACTCACAAACACACACACACACACACACACACACACTGAACACACACACTGAACAATTGGACACACACACACACAGGACACACACACTGGACACACACACTCTGGACACACACACACACTGGACACACACACACACTGACACACACACACACACACTGACACACACACACACAGACAGGACACACACTGGACACACACTCTGGACACACACACTCTGGACACACACACACACACTCTGGACACACACACACACACACACACTCTGACATACACACACTCTAGACACACACACACTGGACAAATACACACACACACACACACACTGGACAAACACACACTCTGGGCACACACACACACTGACACACACACACTGGACAAATACACACACACTGGACAAACACACACTGGACAAATACACACACACACACACACACACAAATACACACACAGGACACACACGCACACTGGACACACACACTCTGGACACACACACACTGACACACACACACACTGGACACACACACACACTGACACACACACACACTGGACAAACACACACTGGACAAATACACACACACTGGACAAACACACACTGGACAAATACACACACACACACACACAAATACACACACAGGACACACACGCACACTGGACACACACACTCTGGACACACACACACACTGGACACACACATTCTGGACACACACACACACACACACACACACACACACACACACACACACACACACACACACACACACACACACACACACACACACACACACACACACACAACACACACACACACAGGACACACACACACACTGACACACACACACACTGGACACACACACACACTGGACACACACACCCAGGACACACACATTCTACACACACACACACACCCAGGACACACACACACTCCACACACACACACACACTGGACACACACACACGCACACTGGACACACACACACATTCTGGACACACACACTGGACACACACACACACTGGACACACACACACACTTACACACACACACACTCTGGACACACAATCTGGACACACACACACTCTGGACACACACACACACACTGGACACACACACACACACTGACACACACACACACACACACACTGGACACACAATCTGGACACACAATCTGACACACACACACGCACACTGGACACACACACACATTCTGGACACACACACTGGACACACACACACACTCGACACACACACACACACACTGGACACACACACACTCTTTACACACACACACACTCTGGACACACACTCTGGACATACACACACACTGGACACACACACACACTGGACACACACACACTGGACACACACACACTGGACACACACACTCTGGACACACACACACTCTGACACACACACACTCTGGACACACACTCTGGACACACACACACTCTGGACACACACTCTGGACACACACACACACTGGACACACACACACTCTGACACACACACACACACACACTCTGGACACACACACACACTGGACACACACACACACTGGACACACACACACTGGACACACACACTGGACACATACACACACTGGACACATACACACACTGGACACACACACACACACTCTGGACACACACACACACACTCTGGACACACACACACACTGGACACACACACTCTGGACACACACACACTCTGGACACACACACACTCTGGACACACACACCCTCTGGACACACACACACTGGACACACACACTCTGGACACACACACACTGGACACACACACTCTGGACACACACACACACTGGACACACACACTCTGGACACACACACTCTGGACACACACACACTCTGGACACCACCACACACTGGACACCACCACACACTGGACACACACACTCTGGACACACACACACTGGACACACACACTCTGGACACACACACACTGGACACACACACACACTGGACACACACACACTGGACACACACACTCTGGACACACACACACTCTGGACACACACACACACTGGACACACACACTCTGGACACACACACACTCTGGACACACACACACTCTGGACACCACCACACACTCTGGACACACACACACTCTGGACACACACACACACACTCTGGACACACACACACTCACACTCTGGACACACACACACTCTGGACACACACACACTCTGGACACACACACACTCTGGACACACACACACTCTGGACACCACCACACACTCTGGACACACACACACTCTGGACACACACACACACTCTGGACACACACACACACACACTCTGGACACACACACTCTGGACACACACACACTCTGGACACACACACACTCTGGACACACACACTCTGGACACACTCACACTCTGGACACACACACACTCTGGACACACACACTCACACTCTGGACACACACACTCTGGACACACACACACACACTCTGGACACACACACACTCTGGACACACACACTCTGGACACACTCACACTCTGGACACACACACACTCTGGACACACACACTCACACTCTGGACACACTCACACTCTGGACACACACACACTCTGGACACACACACTCACACTCTGGACACACACACACTCTGGACACACACACTCACACTCTGGACACACACACTCTGGACACACACACTCTGGACACACACATACGCATCTTTCTATAGTTGTGACCTCTTACAACAACACTGTTAAAATACAATGTGATCATGTGTTGTCTTTTATGTTGAAAAACGAATTATACAAATATATATAATTATATATGGACATACGCTCCATAGTTGTACAAGTATACAAGGATATATTGTACTTTTCATAATAAAACATACTTGAAACAAGAAAAGCTTGTTAATTGTGAAAACAGTTTGGTTATTGATTTTACGTTTCCTCTGTCAGGTTGATGTTAACCTGCGACTGGTTGAAACATGAAACAAATATGAAATGAAATACAAAACAATTAAATATGTGGAATAGAATTAAACAAATTGTACAATTAGTACAACAGAGTTTTTTGATGCAGGGTTACTATAGCAACAGAGTGTTGTGATGCAGGGTTACTATAGCAACAGAGTGTTGTAATGCAGGGTCACTATAGCAACAGAGTTCTCTCTGCTCTCTCTCTGCTCTCTCTTTCTGCTCTGCTCTCTCTTCTCTGCTCTCTTTCTGCTCTCTCTCTCTTCTCTGCTCTCTTTCTGCTCGCTCTCTCTGCCCTCTTCTCTCTCACTCTCTGATCTCACTCTGCTCTCTTCTCCTCGCTCTGCTCTATCAGCTCTCTCAGCCTGCTTTCTGCTCTCTGCTCTCTTTTCTCTGCTCTCTCTGTTCTCTGCTCTCTCTCTTTTCTCTGCTCTCTCTCTCTCTCTTTTCTCTGCTCTCTCTCTCACACTCTCTGCTCTCTCTCTGCTCTCTCTCTCTCCCACATTCTGCTCTCTCTGCTCTCTTTCTCTCTGCTCCTCTCTTCTCTCTGCTCTCTCTCTTTTCTCTGCTCTCTCTCCTCACACCTCTGCCTCTCTCTCTCTCCTCCCACATTCCCTCTCTCTCTGCCTCTCTTTCTCTGCTCTCTCTGTTCTCTGCTCTCTCTCTTTTCTCCCTCTCCTCTCTTTCTCCTGCTCTCTCTCACACTCTCTGCTCTCTCTCTGCTCTCTCTCTCTCCCACATTCTGCTCTCTCTGCTCTCTCCCCACACTCTGCTCTCTCTCTGCTCTCTCTCCCACACTCTCTGCTCTCTCTCTCCCACACACTCTAATCTCTCTCTCTCTGCTCTCTCTCTCTCCCACACTCTCTGCTCTCTCTCTGCTCTCTCTCCCACACTCTCTGCTCTCTCTCTCCCACACTTTCTGCTCTCTCTCTCCCACAGTCTGCTCTCTCCGCTCTCTCTCTCTCTCTGCTCTCTCTCCCACACTCTGCTCTCTCTCTCCCACACTCTGCTCTCTCTCTCCCACACTCTGCTCTCTCTCTCTGCTCTCTCTCCACACTCTGCTCTCTCTCTCCCACACTCTGCTCTCTCTCTCCCACACTTTCTTCTCTCTCTCTCTCTCACTTTCTCTATCGTAACAGTGGTGCAGTTTGGACAATCGCCACTTGATGGCAGTGTTAAACCAGAAGTAATGAAAACAACATCACTGCAGAGAGAGAGAGAGAGAGTCTAATATACTGATATACAGCAGCATTCAGAAAGTATTCAGACCCCTTGACTTTTTACACATTTTGTCACGTTACAGACTTATTATAAAATGGATTAAATGTGTTTTCCCCCTCATCAATCTACACACAATAACCCAGAATTACAAAGCAAAAACGGTTCACTTTATGTGTGAAAATGTGTATTTAAAAAAACTTAGATATCACAGAGGGAAAGAGAGAGAGGAGTGGAGAGAGGATGTGTGGAGGTTGCTTTATTTTGGTAATTGGGGGCCTTTGAGCATCAGTGAATCTCTGAGAGATATGAATATGAGCTGTAAATTTACTTCCTTATTTCTCTTTATTATTTATTTCCCACTTTATGTGTGAACATTTTTATTTAAAAAAAAACTTAGGAGAGAGAGGGAGGGTAGAGAGTCAGAACAGAGAGAGAGAGAGGGAGGGTAGAGAGTCAGAACAGAGGGAGAGAGAGAGAGAGGGAGGGTAGAGAGTCAGAACAGAGGGAGGGTAGAGAGAGAGGGAGGGTAGAGAGTCAGAACAGAGGGAGGGTAGAGAGTCAGAACAGAGGGAGGGTAGAGAGTCAGAACAGAGGGAGGGTAGAGAGTCAGAACAGAGGGAGGGTAGAGAGTCAGAACAGAGGGAGGGAGAGAGAGAGAGGGAGGGTAGAGAGTCAGAACAGAGGGAGAGTAGAGAGTCAGAACAGAGGGAGAGAGAGAGAGAGGGAGGGTAGAGAGTCAGAACAGAGGGAGGGTAGAGAGTCAGAACAGAGGGAGGGTAGAGAGTCAGAACAGAGGGAGAGAGAGAGAGAGGAGGGTAGAGAGTCAGAACAGAGGGAGGGTAGAGAGTCAGAACAGAGGGAGGGTAGAGAGTCAGAACAGAGGGAGGGTAGAGAGTCAGAACAGAGGAGAGAGAGAGAGAGGGAGGGTAGAGAGTCAGAACAGAGGAGGGTAGAGAGTCAGAACAGAGGGAGGGTAGAGAGTCAGAACAGAGGGAGGGTAGAGAGTCAGAACAGAGGGAGGGTAGAGAGTCAGAACAGAGGGAGGGTAGAGAGTCAGAACAGAGGGAGGGTAGAGAGTCAGAACAGAGGGAGGGTAGAGAGTCAGAACAGAGGAGAGAGTAGAGAGTCAGAGGAGGGCAGAGAGTCAGAACAGAGGAGGGTAGAGAGTCAGAACAGAGGGAGGGTAGAGAGTCAGAACAGAGGGAGGGTAGAGAGTCAGAACAGAGGGAGGGTAGAGAGTCAGAACAGAGGGAGGGTAGAGAGTCAGAACAGAGGGAGGGTAGAGAGAGTCAGAACAGAGGAGGGAGGGTAGAGAGTCAGAACAGAGGGAGGGTAGAGAGTCAGAACAGAGGAGGGTAGAGAGTCAGAACAGAGGAGAGAGAGTCAGAACAGAGGGAGGGTAGAGAGTCAGAACAGAGGGAGGGTAGAGAGTCAGAACAGAGAGGAGGGTAGAGAGTCAGAACAGAGTCAGAGAGAGAGGGAGGTAGAGAGTCAGAACAGAGGGAAAGAGAGAGAGGGAGGGTAGAGAGTCAGAACAGAGGGAGGGTAGAGAGTCAGAACAGAGGGAGGGTAGAGAGTCAGAACAGAGGGAAAGAGAGTCAGAGAGGGAGGGTAGAGAGTCAGAACAGAGGGAGGGTAGAGAGTCAGAACAGAGGGAGGGTAGAGAGTCAGAACAGAGGGAGGGTAGAGAGTCAGAACAGAGGGAGGGTAGAGAGTCAGAACAGAGGGAGGGTAGAGAGTCAGAACAGAGGGAGGGTAGAGAGTCAGAACAGAGGGAGGGTAGAGAGTCAGAACAGAGGGAGGGTAGAGAGTCAGAACAGAGGGAGGGTAGAGAGTCAGAACAGAGGGAGGGGAGAGAGTCAGAACAGAGGGAGGTAGAGAGTCAGAACAGAGGAGGGAGAGAGTCAGAACAGAGGGAGGGTAGAGAGTCAGAACAGAGGAGGGTAGAGAGAACAGAGGGAGGGTAGAGAGTCAGAACAGAGGGAGGGAGGAGGGTCAGAGGAGTCAGAACAGAGGGAGGGTAGAGAGTCAGAACAGAGGGAGGGTAGAGAGTCAGAACAGAGGGTAGAGAGGAGGGTAGAGAGTCAGAACAGAGGGGAGGGTAGAGAGTCAGAACAGAGGAGAGGTAGAGAGTCAGAACAGAGGGAGTAGGTCAGAACAGGTAGAGAGTCAGAACAGAGGGAGGGTAGAGAGTCAGAACAGAGGAGGGTAGAGAGTCAGAACAGAGGGAGGGTAGAGAGTCAGAACAGAGGGAGGGTAGAGAGTCAGAACAGAGGGAGGGTAGAGAGTCAGAACAGAGGGAGGGTAGAGAGTCAGAACAGAGGGAGGGTAGAGAGTCAGAACAGAGGGAGGGTAGAGAGTCAGAGTCAGAAGTCAGAACAGGGAGGGTAGAGAGTCAGAACAGAGGGAGGGTAGAGAGTCAGAACAGAGGGAGGGTAGAGAGTCAGAACAGAGGGAGGGTAGAGAGTCAGAACAGAGGGAGGGTAGAGAGTCAGAACAGAGGAGGGTAGAGAGTCAGAACAGAGGGAGGGTAGAGAGTCAGAACAGAGGGAGGGTAGAGAGTCAGAACAGAGGGAGGGTAGAGAGTCAGAACAGAGGGAGGGTAGAGAGTCAGAACAGAGGAGGGTAGAGAGTCAGAACAGAGGGAGGGTAGAGAGTCAGAACAGAGGGAGGGTAGAGAGTCAGAACAGAGGGAGGGTAGAGAGTCAGAACAGAGGGAGGGTAGAGAGTCAGAACAGAGGGAGGGTAGAGAGTCAGAACAGAGGGAGGGTAGAGAGTCAGAACAGAGGGAGGGTAGAGAGTCAGAACAGAGGGAGGGAGAGAGAGAGAGGGAGGGTAGAGAGTCAGAACAGAGGGAGGGTAGAGAGTCAGAACAGAGGGAGGGTAGAGAGTCAGAACAGAGGGAGGGGAGAGAGTCAGAACAGAGGGAGGGTAGAGAGTCAGAACAGAGGGAGGGTAGAGAGTCAGAACAGAGGGAGGGTAGAGAGTCAGAACAGAGGGAGGGTAGAGAGTCAGAACAGAGGGAGGGTAGAGAGTCAGAACAGAGGGAGGGTAGAGAGTCAGAACAGAGGGAGGTAGAGAGTCAGAACAGAGGGAGGGTGAGAGTCAGAACAGAGGAGGGTAGAGAGTCAGAACAGAGGGAGGGTAGAGAGTCAGAACAGAGGAGGGTAGAGAGTCAGAACAGTAGAGAGTCAGAACAGAGGGGGTAGAGAGTCAGAACAGAGGGAGGGTAGAGAGTCAGAACAGAGGGAGGGTAGAGAGTCAGAACAGAGGGAGGGTAGAGAGTCAGAACAGAGGGAGGGTAGAGAGTCAGAACAGAGGGAGGGTAGAGAGTCAGAACAGAGGGAGAGAGTCAGAGGGAGGGTAGAGAGTCAGAACAGAGGGAGGGTAGAGAGTCAGAACAGAGGAGGGTAGAGAGTCAGAACAGAGGGAGGGTAGAGAGTCAGAACAGAGGGAGGGTAGAGAGTCAGAACAGAGGGAGGGTAGAGAGTCAGAACAGAGGGAGGGTAGAGAGTCAGAACAGAGGGAGGGTAGAGAGTCAGAACAGAGGGAGGGTAGAGAGTCAGAACAGAGGGAGGGTAGAGAGTCAGAACAGAGGAGGAGTCAGAACAGAGAGAGTCAGAACAGAGGGAGGGTAGAGAGTCAGAACAGAGGGAGGGTAGAGAGTCAGAACAGAGGGAGGGTAGAGAGTCAGAACAGAGGGAGGGTAGAGAGTCAGAACAGAGGGAGGGAGGGAACAGAGGGAGTCAGAACAGAGGAGAGGGAGGGTAGAGAGTCAGAACAGAGGGAGGGTAGAGAGTCAGAACAGAGGGAGGGTAGAGAGTCAGAACAGAGGGAGGGAGAGAGTCAGAACAGAGGGAGGGTAGAGAGTCAGAACAGAGGGAGGGTAGAGAGTCAGAACAGAGGGAGGGTAGAGAGTCAGAACAGAGGGAGGGTAGAGAGTCAGAACAGAGGGAGGGTAGAGAGTCAGAACAGTCAGAGAGTCAGAACAGAGGGAGGGTAGAGAGTCAGAACAGAGGGAGGGTAGAGAGTCAGAACAGAGGAGGGTAGAGAGTCAGAACAGAGGGAGGGTAGAGAGTCAGAACAGAGGGGGGGGGTAGAGAGTCAGAACAGAGGGAGGGTAGAGAGTCAGAACAGAGGGAGGGTAGAGAGTCAGAACAGAGGGAGGGTAGAGAGTCAGAACAGAGGAGGGAGAGAGTCAGAAAGAGGGAGGGTAGAGAGTCAGAACAGAGGAGGGTAGAGAGTCAGAACAGAGGGAGGGAGAGAGTCAGAACAGAGGAGGGTAGAGAGTCAGAACAGAGGGAGGGTAGAGAGTCAGAACAGAGGGAGGGTAGAGAGTCAGAACAGAGGGAGGGTAGAGAGTCAGAACAGAGGGAGGGTAGAGAGTCAGAACAGAGGAGGGTAGAGAGTCAGAACAGAGGAGGGTAGAGAGTCAGAACAGAGGAGAGTAGAGAGTCAGAACAGAGGGAGGGTAGAGAGTCAGAACAGAGGGAGGAGAGAGGAGGGAGGGTAGAGAGTCAGAACAGAGGGAGGGTAGAGAGTCAGAACAGAGGGAGGGTAGAGAGTCAGAACAGAGGGAGGGTAGAGAGTCAGAACAGAGGGAGGGTAGAGAGTCAGAACAGAGGGAGGGTAGAGAGTCAGAACAGAGGGAGGGTAGAGAGTCAGAACAGAGGGAGGGTAGAGAGTCAGAACAGAGGGAGGGTAGAGAGTCAGAACAGAGGGAGAGAGAGGAAGAGAGGGAGGGTAGAGAGTCAGAACAGAGGGAGGGTAGAGAGTCAGAACAGAGGGAGGGTAGAGAGTCAGAACAGAGGGAGGGTAGAGAGTCAGAACAGAGGGAGAGAGAGTAGAGGGAGTCAGAGAGTCAGAACAGAGGGAGGGTAGAGAGTCAGAACAGAGGGAGGGTAGAGAGTCAGAACAGAGGAGGGTAGAGAGTCAGAACAGAGGGAGGGTAGAGAGTCAGAACAGAGAACAGGGAGGGTAGAGAGTCAGAACAGAGGGAGGGTAGAGAGTCAGAACAGAGGGAGGGTAGAGAGTCAGAACAGAGGGAGGGTAGAGAGTCAGAACAGAGGGGGTAGAGAGTCAGAACAGAGGGAGGGTAGAGAGTCAGAACAGAGGGAGGGTAGAGAGTCAGAACAGAGGGGAGAACAGAGGGAGGAGGGTAGAGAGTCAGAACAGAGGGAGGGTAGAGAGTCAGAACAGAGGGAGGGTAGAGAGTCAGAACAGAGGGAGGGTAGAGAGTCAGAACAGAGGGAGGGTAGAGAGTCAGAACAGAGGGAGGGTAGAGAGTCAGAAAGAGGGAGGGTAGAGAGTCAGAACAGAGGGAGGGTAGAGAGTCAGAACAGAGGGAGGGTAGAGAGTCAGAACAGAGGAACAGAACAGAGGGAGGGTAGAGAGTCAGAACAGAGGGAGGGTAGAGAGTCAGAACAGAGGGAGGGTAGAGAGTCAGAACAGAGGGAGGGTAGAGAGTCAGAACAGAGGAAAGAGAGTCAGAACAGAGGGAGGGTAGAGAGTCAGAACAGAGGGAGGGTAGAGAGTCAGAACAGAGGGAGGGTAGAGAGTCAGAACAGAGGGAGAGAGAGAGGAGGGTAGAGAGTCAGAACAGAGGGAGGGTAGAGAGTCAGAACAGAGGGAGGGTAGAGAGTCAGAACAGAGGAGGGTAGAGAGTCAGAACAGAGGGAGAGAGAGAGGGAGGGAGGGAGAGAGTCAGAACAGAGGGAGGGTAGAGAGTCAGAACAGAGGGAGGGTAGAGAGTCAGAACAGAGGGAGGGTAGAGAGTCAGAACAGAGGGAGGGTAGAGAGTCAGAACAGAGGGAGGGTAGAGAGTCAGAACAGAGGGAGGGTAGAGAGTCAGAACAGAGGGAGGGTAGAGAGTCAGAACAGAGGGAGGGTAGAGAGTCAGAACAGAGGGAGGGTAGAGAGTCAGAACAGAGGGAGGGTAGAGAGTCAGAACAGAGGGAGGGTAGAGAGTCAGAACAGAGGGAGGGTAGAGAGTCAGAACAGAGGGAGGGTAGAGAGTCAGAACAGAGGGAGGGTAGAGAGTCAGAACAGAGGAGGGTAGAGAGTCAGAACAGAGGGAGGGTAGAGAGTCAGAACAGAGGAGGGTAGAGAGTCAGAACAGAGGGAGGGTAGAGAGTCAGAACAGAGGGAGGGTAGAGAGTCAGAACAGAGGGAGGGTAGAGAGTCAGAACAGAGGGAGGGTAGAGAGTCAGAACAGAGGGAGGGTAGAGAGGCAGAACAGAGGGAGGGTAGAGAGTCAGAACAGAGGGAGGGTAGAGAGTCAGAACAGAGGGAAAGAGAGAGAGGGGGAGGGTAGAGAGTCAGAACAGAGGGAGGGTAGAGAGTCAGAACAGAGGGAGGGTAGAGAGTCAGAACAGAGGGAAGAGAGAGTCAGAACAGAGGGAGGGTAGAGAGTCAGAACAGAGGGAGGGTCAGAGAGAGAACAGAGGGAGGGTAGAGAGTCAGAACAGAGGGAGGGAAGAGAGTCAGGGAGGGAGAGAGTCAGAACAGAGGGAAAGAGGGAGGGAGGGTAGAGAGTCAGAACAGAGGGAGGGTAGAGAGTCAGAACAGAGGGAGGGTAGAGAGTCAGAACAGAGGGAGGGAGAGAGTCAGAACAGGGAGGGAGGGTAGAGAGTCAGAACAGAGGGAGGGTAGAGAGTCAGAACAGAGGGAGGGTAGAGAGTCAGAACAGAGGGAGGGTAGAGAGTCAGAACAGAGGGAGAGGGAGAGAGTCAGAACAGAGGGAGGGTAGAGAGTCAGAACAGAGGAGGGTAGGTAGTCAGAGTCAGAGAGTCAGAACAGAGGGAGAGAGGAGGGTAGAGAGTCAGAACAGAGGGAGAGAGTCAGAACAGAGGGAGGGAGGGAGGGAGAGAGTCAGAACAGGGAGGGTAGAGAGTCAGAAGAGAGGGGAGGGTAGAGAGTCAGAACAGAGGGAGAGAGGAGGGAGAGTCAGAAGTCAGAGGGAGGGTAGAGAGTCAGAAGAGGGAGAGGGAGGGTAGAGAGTCAGAACAGAGGGAGGGCAGAGAGTCAGAACAGAGGGAGGGTAGAGAGTCAGAACAGAGGGAGGGTAGAGAAGTCAGAACAGAGGGAGGGTAGAGAGTCAGAACAGAGGGAGGGTAGAGAGTCAGAACAGAGGGAGGGTAGAGAGTCAGAACAGAGGGAGGGTAGAGAGTCAGAACAGAGGGAGGGTAGAGAGTCAGAACAGAGGGAGGGTAGAGAGTCAGAACAGAGGGAGGGTAGAGAGTCAGAACAGAGGGAGGGTAGAGAGTCAGAACAGAGGGAGGGTAGAGAGTCAGAACAGGGAGGGTAGAGAGTCAGAACAGAGGGAGGGTAGAGAGTCAGAACAGAGGAGAAGAGAGAGAGGGAGGGTAGAGAGTCAGAACAGAGGGAGGGTAGAGAGTCAGAACAGAGGAGGGTAGAGAGTCAGAACAGAGAGGAGGGTAGAGAGTCAGAACAGAGGGAGGGTAGAGAGTCAGAACAGAGGGAGGGTAGAGAGTCAGAACAGAGGAGGGTAGAGAGTCAGAACAGAGAGGGGAAAGGGAGAACAGAGGGAGGGTAGAGAGTCAGAACAGACAGAGGGAGGGAGGGCAGAGAGTCAGAACAGAGGAGAGAGAGAGAGGGAGGGAGGGTAGAGAGTCAGAACAGAGGGAGGGTAGAGGAAGAGAGAGAGAGGGAGGGTAGAGAGTCAGAACAGAGGGAGAGGGAGGGTAGAGAGTCAGAACAGAGTCAGACAGAGAGGAGGGTAGAGAGTCAGAACAGAGGAGAGAGAGGGAGGGTAGAGAGTCAGAACAGAGGAGAGAGGAGGGAGAACAGGGTAGAGAGTCAGAACAGAGGGAGGTAGAGAGTCAGAACAGAGGGAGAGAGAGAGTCAGAACAGAGGGAGGGTAGAGAGTCAGAACAGAGGGAGGGTAGAGAGTCAGAACAGAGGGAGGGTAGAGAGTCAGAACAGAGGGAGGGTAGAGAGAGTCAGAACAGAGGGAGGGTAGAGAGTCAGAACAGAGGGAGGGTAGAGAGTCAGAACAGAGGGAGGGTAGAGAGTCAGAACAGAGGGAGGGTAGAGAGTCAGAACAGAGGGAGGGGGTAGAGAGTCAGAACAGAGGGAGGGTAGAGAGTCAGAACAGAGGGAGGGTAGAGAGTCAGAACAGAGGGAGGGTAGAGAGTCAGAACAGAGGGAGGGTAGAGAGTCAGAACAGAGGGAGGGGAGAGAGTCAGAACAGAGGAAAGGGAGGGTAGAGAGTCAGAACAGAGGGAGGGTAGAGAGTCAGAACAGAGGGGGGGTAGAGAGTCAGAACAGAGGGAGAGAGAGAGGAGGGAGGGTAGAGAGTCAGAACAGAGGGAGGGTAGAGAGTCAGAACAGAGGGAGGGTAGAGAGTCAGAACAGAGGGAGGGTAGAGAGTCAGAACAGAGGGAGGGTAGAGAGTCAGAACAGAGGGAGGGTAGAGAGTCAGAACAGAGGGAGGGAGAGAGTCAGAACAGAGGGAGGGTAGAGAGTCAGAACAGAACAGAGGAGGGAGTCAGAACAGAGGGAGGGTAGAGAGTCAGAACAGAGGGAAAGAGAGTCAGAACAGAGGAGGGTAGAGAGTCAGAACAGAGGAGGGTAGAGAGTCAGAACAGAGGGAGGGTAGAGAGTCAGAACAGAGGGAGGGCAGAGAGTCAGAACAGAGGGAGGGTAGAGAGTCAGAACAGAGGGAGGGTAGAGAGTCAGAACAGAGGAGGGTAGAGAGTCAGAACAGAGGGAGAAGAGAGTCAGAACAGAGGGAGGGTAGAGAGTCAGAACAGAGGGAGGGTAGAGAGTCAGAACAGAGGGAGGGCAGAGAGTCAGAACAGAGGGAGGGTAGAGAGTCAGAACAGAGGGAGGGTAGAGAGTCAGAACAGAGGGAGGGTAGAGAGTCAGAACAGGGAGGGAGGGTAGAGAGTCAGAACAGAGGGAGGGTAGAGAGTCAGAACAGAGGGAGGGTAGAGAGTCAGAACAGAGGAGAGAGAGAGGGGGAGGGTAGAGAGTCAGAACAGAGGGAGGGTAGAGAGTCAGAACAGAGGGAGGGTAGAGAGTCAGAACAGAGGGAGGGTAGTCAGCAGAGAGTCAGAACAGAGGGAGGGTAGAGAGTCAGAACAGAGGGAAAGAGAGTCAGAACAGAGGGAGGGTCAGAACAGAGAGTCAGAACAGAGGGAAAGAGTCAGAACAGAGGGAAGAGAGTCAGAAGGGAGGGTAGAGAGTCAGAACAGAGGAGGGAGGAGTCAGAACAGAGGAGTCAGAGAGTCAGAACAGAGGGAGGGTAGAGAGTCAGAACAGAGGGAGGGTAGAGAGTCAGAACAGAGGGAGGGTAGAGAGTCAGAACAGAGGGAGGGTAGAGAGTCAGAACAGAGGGAGGGTAGAGAGTCAGAACAGAGGGAGGGTAGAGAGTCAGAACAGAGGGAGGGTAGAGAGTCAGAACAGAGGGAGGGTAGAGAGTCAGAACAGAGGAGGGAGAGAGTCAGAACAGAGGGAGGGTAGAGAGTCAGAACAGAGGGAGGGTAGAGAGTCAGAACAGAGGGAGGGTAGAGAGTCAGAACAGAGGGAGGGAGAGAGTCAGAACAGAGGAGGGAGGGTAGAGAGTCAGAACAGAGGGGAGAGAGAGAGAGGGAGGGTAGAGAGTCAGAACAGAGGGAGAGAGAGAACAGGGAGGGTAGAGAGTCAGAACAGAGGGAGAGGAGAGAGGGAGGGTAGAGAGTCAGAGAGACAGAGGGAGGGTAGAGAGTCAGAACAGAGGGAGGGTAGAGAGTCAGAACAGAGGGGAGAGAGAGAGAGAGGGAGGGTAGAGAGTCAGAACAGAGGGAGGGTAGAGAGTCAGAACAGAGGGGAGGGTAGAGAGTCAGAACAGAGGGAGGGAGAGAATCAGAACAGAGGGAGGGTAGAGAGTCAGAACAGAGGAGGGAGAGAGTCAGAACAGAGGGAGGGTAGAGAGTCAGAACAGAGGGAGGGTAGAGAGTCAGAACAGAGGGAGGGTAGAGAGTCAGAACAGAGGGAGGGTAGAGAGTCAGAACAGAGGAGGGTAGAGAGTCAGAACAGAGGGAGGGTAGAGAGTCAGAACAGAGGGAGGGTAGAGAGTCAGAACAGAGGAGGGTAGAGAGGGAGGAGGGTAGAGAGTCAGAACAGAGGGAGGGAGAGAGTCAGAACAGAGGGAGGGTAGAGAGTCAGAACAGAGGGAGGGTAGAGAGTCAGAACAGAGGGAGGGTAGAAGTCAGAACAGAGGAGGGTAGAGAGTCAGAACAGAGGGAGGGTAGAGAGTCAGAACAGAGGGAGGGTAGAGAGTCAGAACGAGAGGGAGGGTAGAGAGTCAGAACAGAGGGAAAGAGAGAGAGAGGAGGGAGAGTCAGAACAGAGGGAGGGTAGAGAGTCAGAACAGAGGGAGGGTAGAGAGTCAGAACAGAGGGAGGGTAGAGAGTCAGAACAGAGGAGGGTAGAGAGTCAGAACAGAGGGAGGGTAGAGAGTCAGAACAGAGGGAGGGTAGAGAGTCAGAACAGAGGGAGGGTAGAGAGTCAGAACAGAGGGAGGGTAGAGAGTCAGAACAGAGGGAGGGTAGAGAGTCAGAACAGAGAGGGAGGGGTAGAGAGTCAGAACAGAGGGAGGGTAGAGAGTCAGAACAGAGGGAGGTAGAGAGTCAGAACAGAGGAGAGAGGGTCAGAACAGAGTCAGAACAGAGGGAGGGTAGAGAGTCAGAACAGAGGGAGGGTAGAGAGTCAGAACAGAGGGAGGGTAGAGAGTCAGAACAGAGGGAGGGTAGAGAGTCAGAACAGAGGGAGGGAAAGAGAGTCAGAGAGAGGGAGGGTAGAGAGTCAGAACAGAGGGAGGGTAGAGAGTCAGAACAGAGGGAGGGTAGAGAGTCAGAACAGAGGAGGGAGAGAGTCAGAACAGAGGGAGGGTAGAGAGTCAGAACAGAGGGAGGGTAGAGAGTCAGAACAGAGGGAGGGTAGAGAGTCAGAACAGAGGGAGGGTAGAGAGTCAGAACAGAGGGAGGGTAGAGAGGAGGGAGGGTAGAGAGTCAGAACAGAGGGAAAGAGAGTCAGAGAGGGAGGGTAGAGAGTCAGAACAGAGGAAAGAGAGAGAGAGGGAGGGTAGAGAGTCAGAACAGAGGGAGGGTAGAGAGAACAGAAGAGAGGGAGGGTAGAGAGTCAGAACAGAGGGAGGGTAGAGAGTCAGAACAGAGGGAGGGTAGAGAGTCAGAACAGAGGGAGGGTAGAGAGTCAGAACAGAGGGAGGGTAGAGAGTCAGAACAGAGGAAAGAGAGAGAGGGGAGGAGGGTCAGAGAGTCAGAACAGAGGGAGGGGTAGAGAGTCAGAACAGAGGGAGGGTAGAGAGTCAGAACAGAGGGAGGGTAGAGAGAGAGGGAGGGTAGAGAGTCAGAACAGAGGGAAGAGAGTCAGAACAGAGGGAGAGAGAGAGAGACAGAGGAGGGTAGAAGTCAGAACAGGGGAGAGAGGAGGGTAGAGAGTCAGAACAGAGGGGAGGGGGTAGAGAGTCAGAACAGAGGGAGGGTAGAGAGTCAGAACAGAGGGAAGAGAGAGAGAGGGAGGGTAGAGAGTCAGAACAGAGGGAGGGTAGAGAGTCAGAACAGAGGGAGGGTAGAGAGTCAGAACAGAGGGAGGTAGAGAGTCAGAACAGAGGGAGGGTAGAGAGTCAGAACAGAGGGAGGGTAGAGAGTCAGAACAGAGAGGAGGGTAGAGAGGAACAGAGGAAAAGAGAGAGAGAGGGAGGGTAGAGAGTCAGAACAGAGGGAGGGTAGAGAGTCAGAACAGAGGGGTAGAGAGTCAGAACAGAGGGAGGGTAGAGAGTCAGAACAGAGGGGAGAGAGAGAGGAGGAGGGTAGAGAGTCAGAACAGAGGGAGGGTAGAGAGTCAGAACAGAGGGAGGGTAGAGAGTCAGAACAGAGAAGAGAGAGAGGGAGGGTAGAGAGTCAGAACAGAGGAAAGAGGGAGGGAGGGTAGAGAGTCAGAACAGAGGGAGGGTAGAGAGTCAGAACAGAGGGAAAGAGAGAGGAGGGAGAGAGTCAGAACAGAGAGGGAGAGAGAGACAGAGGGAGGGTAGAGAGTCAGAACAGAGGGAGGGAGAGAGTCAGAACAGAGGGAGGGTAGAGAGTCAGAACAGAGGAGGGAAGAGAGAGAGGGAGGGTAGAGAGTCAGAACAGAGGAAGAGAGAGAGGGAGGGTAGAGAGTCAGAACAGAGGAAAGAGAGAGAACAGAGGAGGGCAGAGAGTCAGAACAGAGGAGAGAGAGAGGGAGGGTAGAGAGTCAGAACAGAGGGAGAGAGAGAGAGGGAGGAGCAGAGAGTCAGAACAGAGGAGGAAAGAGAGAGAACAGAGGGAGGGTAGAGAGTCAGAACAGAGGGGAGGGAGAGAGTCAGAAGAGGAGGGTAGAGAGTCAGAACAGAGGGAGAGAGGGAGGGTAGAGAGTCAGAACAGAGAGGAGAGGGAGGGTAGAGAGTCAGAACAGAGGGAAGAGAGGGAGGGAGGGTAGAGAGTCAGAACAGAGGGAGGAGAGAGTCAGAAGAGAGGGAGGGTAGAGAGTCAGAACAGAGGGAGAGTCAGAACAGAGGGGAAGAGAAGAGGAGGGAGGGCAGAGAGTCAGAACAGAGGGAAGAGAGTCAGAACAGAGGGAGGGTAGAGAGTCAGAACAGAGGGAGGGTAGAGAGTCAGAACAGAGGGAGGGTAGAGAGTCAGAACAGAGGGAAAGAGAGAGAGAGAGGAGGGTAGAGAGTCAGAACAGAGGGAGAGAGAGAACAGAGGAGGGAGGGCAGAGGGAGGGAGAGTCAGAACAGAGAGGGAAAGAGAGAGAGGGAGGGTAGAGAGTCAGAACAGAGGGAAAGAAGATGGAGGTAGAGAGTCAGAACAGAGGGAGGGTAGAGAGTCAGAACAGAGGGAGGGTAGAGAGTCAGAACAGAGAGGGAGGGTAGAGAGTCAGAACAGAGGGAGAGTCAGAACAGAGGAGGGCAGAGAGTCAGAACAGAGGGAAGAGAGTCAGAACAGAGGGAGAGAGAAAGAGGGTAGAGAGTCAGAACAGAGGGAGGGTAGAGAGTCAGAACAGAGGAAAGAGAGAGAGAGAGAGGGAGGGTCAGAACAGAGGGAAAGAGAGTCAGAACAGAGGGAAAGAGAGGGAGGGAGAGAGAGTCAGAACAGAGGGAAAGAGAGAGAGGGAGGGCAGAGAGTCAGAACAGAGGGAGGGTAGAGAGTCAGAACAGAGGGAGGGGTAGAGAGTCAGAACAGAGGGAGGGTAGAGAGTCAGAACAGAGGAGAGAGTCAGGAAAGTCAGAACAGAGGGAGAGAGAGGGAGGGCAGGGAGGGTAGAGAGTCAGAACAGAGGGAAGAGAGTCAGAGAGAGGGAGGGTAGAGAGTCAGAACAGGGTAGAGAGTCAGAAAGAGGGTAGAGTAGAGAGTCAGAACAGAGGGAGAGGGTAGAGAGTCAGAACAGAGGGAGGGTAGAGAGTCAGAACAGAGGAGAGTCAGAACAGAGAGTCAGAAGAGGAACAGAGGAAAGAGAGGAGGGAGGGTAGAGAGTCAGAACAGAGAGGGGGCAGAGAGAGTCAGAACAGAGGAGAACAGAGGGAAAGAGAGAGAGAGGGGAGGGTAGAGAGTCAGAACAGAGGGAGAGAGGGAACAGAGGGAGGGTAGAGAGTCAGAACAGAGGAGGGTAGAGAGTCAGAACAGAGGGAAACAGAGGAGGGTAGAGAGTCAGAACAGAGGGAGGGTAGAGAGTCAGAACAGAGGGAGGGAGGAGAAGAGTCAGACAGAGGAGGGTAGAGAGTCAGAACAGAGGGAGGGTCAGAACAGAGGAGAGTCAGAACAGAGGGAGGGTAGAGAGTCAGAACAGAGGGAAAGAGAGAGAGAGGGTCAGAACAGAGGGAGGGTAGAGAGTCAGAAGAGGGTAGAGAGGAACAGAGGGAGTAGAGAGTCAGAACAGAGGGAAGAGAGAGAACAGAGGGAGGGTAGAGAGTCAGAACAGAGGGAAAAGAGAGGGAGGGCAGAGAGAGTCAGAACAGAGGGGAGAGAGAGAGGAGGGTAGAGAGAGAGGGTCAGAACAGAGGGAAGAGAGTCAGAACAGAGGGAAAGAGAGGGAGGGTAGAGAGGCAGAGAGTCAGAACAGAGGAAAGAGAGAGAGAGGGTAGAGAGTCAGAACAGAGGGAAAGAGAGTCAGAACAGAGGGAGGGTAAGAGTCAGAACAGAGGAGGGTAGAGAGTCAGAACAGAGGGAGGGTAGAGAGTCAGAACAGAGTCAGGAACAGAGGAGGGTAGAGAGTCAGAACAGAGGAGGGTAGAGAGTCAGAACAGAGGAGGGTAGAGAGTCAGAACAGAGGGAAAGAGAGAACAGAGGGAGGGAGGAGAGTCAGAACAGAGGAAAGAGTCAGAACAGAGAAGAGATGGAGGGTAGAGAGTCAGAACAGAGGGAAAGAGAGAGGGAGGGAGGTAGACAGAGGGAAACAGAGGAGGGTAGAGAGTCAGAACAGAGGGAGGGTAGAGAGAGAGTCAGGGGAACAGAGAGGGAGGAGAGAGTCAGAACAGAGAGAGAGGAGGGAGGGTAGAGAGTCAGAACAGAGGGAAAGAGGAAAGAGAGGAGGGTAAAGAGTCAGAACAGAGGAGAGAGAGAGGGAGGGAGAGGGAACAGAGGGAAAGAGAGAGTCAGAACAGAGGGAGGGTAGAGAGTCAGAACAGAGGGAAAGAGAACAGAGGAGAGGTAGAGGGAGTCAGAGAGTCAGAACAGAGGGAAAGAGGAGAGGAGGGTAGAGAGTCAGAACAGAGGGAAAGAGAGATGGAGGGTAGAGAGTCAGAACAGAGGGAAGAGAGAGAGGGAGGGTAGAGAGTCAGAACGAGGGGGAGAGAGTCAGAGAACAGAGGGAGGGGAGAGTCAGAACAGAGGGAGGAGAGGAGGGTAGAGAGTCAGAACAGAGGGAGGGAAGAGAGGGTGGAGAGTCAGAACAGAGGAAGAGAGGGAGGGTAGAGAGTCAGAACAGAGGGAAAGAGAGAGAGAGGAGAGGGAGGGTAGAGAGTCAGAACAGAGGGAAAGAGAGTCAGAACAGAGGGAGGGTAGAGAGTCAGAACAGAGGGAAAGAGAGAGAGAGTCAGAACAGAGGGAGGGGTAGAGAGTCAGAACAGAGAAAGGAGGGTAGAGAGTCAGAGTCAGAGGGAAAGAAGAGAGGGAGGGTAGAGAGTCAGAACAGAGAAGAGAGGGAGGGTAGAGAGTCAGAACAGAGGGAAAGAGAGAGAGGGAAGAGAGTCAGAAGAGAGTCAGAACAGAGGGAGGGTAGAGAGTCAGAACAGAGGGAGAGAGAGAGAGGGTCAGAAGTAGAGAGGAGGGGAGGGTAGAGAGTCAGAACAGAGGGAAAAGAGAGAGAGGAGGGAGGAGTAGAGAGTCAGAACAGAGGGAGAGAGAGAGGAGGGTAGAGAACAGAGGGGGGAAAGAGAGAGAGAGAGGGAGGGAGAGAGTCAGAACAGAGGAAAGAGAGAGAGAGGGAGGGTAGAGAGTCAGAACAGAGGGAGAGAGAGAGGGAGGGTAGAGAGTCAGAACAGAGGGAAAGAGTCAGAACAGAGGAGAGGTAGAGAGTCAGAACAGAGGGAAGAGAGAGAGAGGGAGGAGTCAGAACAGAGGGAAAGGGTAGAGAGTCAGAACAGAGAGGGAGGGTAGAGAGTCAGAACAGAGGGAGGGTAGAGAGTCAGAACAGAGGGAGGGTAGAGAGTCAGAACAGAGGGACAGAGAGTCAGAACAGAGGGAAAAGAGAGAGAGGGAGGCAGAGAGTCAGAACAGAGGGTAGAGAGTCAGAACAGAGGGAGGGTAGAGAGTCAGAACAGAGGGAAAGTAGAGAGTCAGAACAGAGGGAGGGTAGATATATTCAGAGTCAGATAGGGGGAGGGAGAGAGTCAGAACAGAGGGAAAGAGAGAGAGGGAGAGGAAAGAGAGTCAGACAGAGGGAGGGTAGAGAGAGAGAGTCAGAACAGGGAGGGAGGGAGAGAGAGTCAGAACAGAGGGAAAGGAGAGAGAGGAGGAGGGCAGAGAGTCAGAACAGAGGAAAGAGAGAGAGAGGGTAGAGAGTCAGAACAGAGGAGAGGGAAAGAGAGAGAGGGAGGGTAGAGAGTCAGAACAGAGGGAAAGAGTCAGAGAGAGGGAGGGTAGAGAGTCAGAACAGAGGGAAGAGAGAGAGAGGGAGGGTAGAGAGTCAGAACAGAACAGAGGGAGGGTAGAGAGTCAGAACAGAGGGAGGAGAGGAGGGAGGGTAGAGAGTCAGAACAGAGGGAGGGTAGAGAGTCAGAACAGAGGAGGGTAGAGAGTCAGAACAGAGGGAGGGTAAGAGAGAAGAGAGGGAGGGTAGAGAGAGTCAGAACAGGGAGGGAAAGTCAGAACAGAGGGAAAGAGAGTCAGAACAGAGGGAGGGTAGAGAGTCAGAACAGAGGGAAAGAGAGAGAGAGGGAGGGTAGAGAGTCAGAACAGAGGAAAGAGAGAGAGAGGAGGGTAGAGAGTCAGAACAGAGGGAAGGGAGAGAGAGAGGAGGAGGGTAGAGAGTCAGAACAGAGGGAAAGAGAGAGAGGGGAGGGTAGAGAGTCAGAACAGAGGAAAAGAGAGAGAGAGGAGGTAGAGAGTCAGAACAGAGGAAGAGAGTCAGAACAGAGAGAGAGAGGGAGGGTAGAGAGTCAGAACAGAGGGAAAGAGAGAGAGAGAGAGATGGAGGGTAGAGAGTCAGAACAGAGGGAAAGAGAGAAGAGAGAGGGGGGAGGGTAGAGAGTCAGAACAGAGGGAAAGAGAGAGAGAGATGGAGGGTAGAGAGTCAGAACAGAGGGAGGGTAGAGAGTCAGAACAGAGGGTAGAGAGTCAGAACAGAGGGAGGGTAGAGAGTCAGAACAGAGGGAAAGAGAGAGGGAGGGTAGAGAGTCAGAACAGAGGGAAAGAGAGAGAGAGGGAGGGTAGAGAGTCAGAACAGAGGGAAAGAGAGAGAGAGAGAGATGGAGGGTAGAGAGTCAGAACAGAGGGAAAGAGAGAGAGAGAGAGAGGGAGGGTAGAGAGTCAGAACAGAGGGAGGGTAGAGAGTCAGAACAGAGGGAGGGTAGAGAGTCAGAACAGAGGGAAAGAGAGAGGGAGGGTAGAGAGTCAGAACAGAGGGAGGGTAGAGAGTCAGAACAGATTGAAAGAGAGAGAGGGAGGGTAATGAGTCATAACAGAGGGATGGTAGAGAGTATGAACAGATGGAAAGAGAGAGAGAGGGAGGGTAGAGAGTCAGAACAGAGGGAAAGAGAGAGAGAGGGAGGGTAGAGAGTCAGAACAGAGGGAAAGAGAGAGAGAGGGAGGGTAGAGAGTCAGAACAGAGGGAAAGAGAGAGAGAGAGGGAGGGTAGAGAGTCAGAACAGAGGGAAAGAGAGAGAGAGGGAGGGTAGAGAGTCAGAACAGAGGGAGAGAGAGAGGGAGGGTAGAGAGTCAGAACAGAGGGAAAGAGAGAGAGAGGGAGGGTAGAGAGTCAGAACAGAGGGAGGGTAGAGAGAGAGGGAGGGTAGAGAGTCAGAACAGAGGGAGGGTAGAGAGAGAGGGAGGGTAGAGAGTCAGAACAGAGGGAAAGAGAGAGAGAGGGAGGGTAGAGAGTCAGAACAGAGGGAAAGAGAGAGAGAGGGAGGGTAGAGAGTCAGAACAGAGGGAAAGAGAGAGAGAGGGAGGGTAGAGAGTCAGAACAGAGGGAGAGAGAGAGGGAGGGTAGAGAGTCAGAACAGAGGGAAGAGAGAGAGAGGGAGGGTAGAGAGTCAGAACAGAGGGAGGGTAGAGAGAGAGGGAGGGTAGAGAGTCAGAACAGAGGGAAAGAGAGAGAGAGGGAGGGTAGAGAGTCAGAACAGAGGGAGGGTAGAGAGAGAGGGAGGGTAGAGAGTCAGAACAGAGGGAAAGAGAGAGAGAGGGAGGGTAGAGAGTCAGAACAGAGGGAGGGTAGAGAGAGAGGGAGGGTAGAGAGTCAGAACAGAGGGAAAGAGAGAGAGAGGGAGGGTAGAGAGTCAGAACAGAGGGAGGGTAGAGAGAGAGGGAGGGTAGAGAGTCAGAACAGAGGGAAAGAGAGAGAGGGAGGGTAGAGAGTCAGAACAGAGGGAAAGAGAGAGAGAGGGAGGGTAGAGAGTCAGAACAGAGGGAAAGAGAGAGAGAGGGAGGGTAGAGAGTCAGAACAGAGGGAGAGAGAGAGGGAGGGTAGAGAGTCAGAACAGAGGGAAAGAGAGAGAGAGGGGTAGAGAGTCAGAACAGAGGGAGGGTAGAGAGAGAGGGAGGGTAGAGAGTCAGAACAGAGGGAAAGAGAGAGAGAGGGAGGGTAGAGAGTCAGAACAGAGGGAGGGTAGAGAGAGAGGGAGGGTAGAGAGTCAGAACAGAGGGAGGGTAGAGAGTCAGAACAGAGGGAGGGTAGAGAGTCAGAACAGAGGGAAAGAGAGAGAGAGGGAGGGTAGAGAGTCAGAACAGAGGGAAAGAGAGAGAGAGGGAGGGTAGAGAGTCAGAACAGAGGGAAAGAGAGAGAGAGGGAGGGTAGAGAGTCAGAACAGAGGGAAAGAGAGAGAGAGGGAGGGTAGAGAGTCAGAACAGAGGGAAAGAGAGAGAGAGGGAGGGTAGAGAGTCAGAACAGAGGGAAAGAGAGAGAGGGAGGGTAGAGAGTCAGAACAGAGGGAAAGAGAGAGAGAGGGAGGGTAGAGAGTCAGAACAGAGGGAAAAGAGAGAGGGAGGGAGAGAGTCAGAACAGAGGGAAAGAGAGAGAGAGAGAGATGGAGGGTAGAGAGTCAGAACAGAGGGAAAGAGAGAGAGAGAGAGAGGGAGGGTAGAGAGTCAGAACAGAGGGAAAGAGAGAGAGAGAGAGATGGAGGGTAGAGAGTCAGAACAGAGGGAAAGAGAGAGAGAGAGAGACGGAGGGTAGAGAGTCAGAACAGAGGGAGGGTAGAGAGTCAGAACAGAGGGAAAGAGAGAGGGAGGGTAGAGAGTCAGAACAGAGGGAGAGAGAGAGAGAGGGAGGGTAGAGAGTCAGAACAGAGGGAAAGAGAGAGAGAGGGAGGGTAGAGAGTCAGAACAGAGGGAAAGAGAGAGAGAGAGAGAGGGAGGGTAGAGAGTCAGAACAGAGGGAGGGTAGAGAGTCAGAACAGAGGGAGGGTAGAGAGTCAGAACAGAGGGAAAGAGAGAGGGAGGGTAGAGAGTCAGAACAGAGGGAGGGTAGAGAGTCAGAACAGATTGAAAGAGAGAGAGGGAGGGTAATGAGTCATAACAGAGGGATGGTAGAGAGTATGAACAGATGGAAAGAGAGAGAGAGGAAGGGTAGAGAGTCAGAACAGAGGGAAAGAGAGAGAGAGGTAGAGTCAGAACAGATGAAAAGAGAGAGAGAGGGAGGGTAGAGAGTCAGAACAGATGGAAAGAGAGAGAGAGGGAGGGGAGAGAGTCAGAACAGAGGGAAAGAGAGAGAGAGGGAGGGGAGAGAGTCAGAACAGAGGGAAAGAGAGAGAGGGAGGGGAGAGAGTCAGAACAGAGGGAACGAGAGAGAGAGGGAGGGGTAGAGAGTCAGAACAGAGGGAAAGAGAGAGAGAGGGAGGGTAGAGAGTCAGAACAGAGGGAAAGAGAGAGAGAGAGGAGAGAGAGAGGGAGGGGAGAGAGTCAGAACAGAGGGAAAGAGAGAGAGAGGGAGGGTAGAGAGTCAGAACAGAGGGAAAGAGAGAGGGAGGGAGGGGAGAGAGTCAGAACAGAGGGAAAGAGAGAGAGGGAATGGAGAGACTCAGAACAGAGGGAGGGTAGATGTGTGGAATTTGCTTTATGTTTGGTAATTGGGGGCCTTTGAGCCCTGATGGGCTGGGTGACATCAGTGACTCTCTGAGAGATATGAGCTGCTGAGGAGGGAGAGCAGAGAGAGAGAAGGAGGGAGAGATTAGTCAGCAGAAATGATTCAGGACGACGTTCGTCTTTAAATGTACTTCTTCATTTCTCTCTTTCCCCACTGAGGAAGATAAAGGACACACACACACACAGACAGACAGACAGACAGACAGACAGACAGACAGACAGACAGACAGACAGACAGACAGACAGACAGACAGACAGACAGACACGAGGGCTAGGTAATCAGGTATTCCTCCCAAGGTGTGTATATTGATTTTAGTTCCCTTCTCATTAACTAGCTACTGACAGTGACCAGAGATGGCTAGATTGAGCTAGAGGGGTGTGTGTGTGTGTGCGTGCAAGCGTGTGTTTTTGTGAGAGAGTTAATTAACAGGACTTTAGATAAGAATGACACACACAGCTCTGATTCCATTTTCTGCTTTGTGTTTCAATTAGGTCTTAGTGGAATAGTGACTCTCTGAGAGATACGAGTTGCGGTGTAAACTTTTGTTATTGACGAAATACTTATTTTCCAACATAATTTGCAAATAAATAAATTAAAAATGTGATTTTCTGGATTTTTTTCCCTCATTTTGTATGTTTAGGGCCTCATTATGAATGGTTAAGGTTTGGGATAGAGTTACAACATTAAGTTTAGGGCCTCATTATGAATGGTTAAGGTTTGGGATAGAGTTTAAATATTAAGTTTAGGGCCTCATTATGAATGGTTAAAGTTTGGGATAGAGTTTAAATATTAAGTTTAGGGCCTCATTATGAATGGTTAAGGTTTGGGATAGAGTTTAAATATTAAGTTTAGGGCCTCATTATGAATGGTTAAGGTGTGGGATAGAGTTTAAACATTAAGTTTAGGGCCTCATTATGAATGGTTAAAACCTGTTAGGGATGATGCGAATTTTCGCAGCTTTTCGCAGCTTTTTGTTAAAAATCGCGCAACATTTCAAAGTCCTGCTACTCATGCCAGGAATATAGTATATGCATATGATAAGTATGTGTGTATAGAAAACACTCTGAAGTCTCTAAAACTGGTTAAATCGTGTCTGTGGCTATAACAGAACGTGTTTAGGAGTAAAAATCCCTGGGAAAACTGTTAACCAAAAACACAAAAAAAATATTCATCCGCCAGTCAATGTATTGTTTAAGCGAGAGAAAATAGATGAGGATCCGATTCGAATCCCTACAGCTTCCACAAGATGTCGCCAGTACTGGCATTTCATGTCTGCTTTATCCTTGGTGTAGGCACTTCCTGTCTTGGGGCGCACCGCAGGATGTTATGAAAGTGAAAACATGGACGATGATTTCAAGACTTGCTGTTATCGAATACAGATCGCCCCGTGATCAATTTGATAGATTATTAACGTTTATTAATACCTAAAGTTGGTTTAGAAAAGTAGTTTGAAGTGATTTGTAAAAGTTTATAGGCAACTTTTGTAATTTTAAAATGTGACGTTGCGTCTTGTAAAGGGGAATTTTCCTGGATCAGACCGGTCTTCAGAAAATGACATTTTGGGTATACAATGACGGATTTAATCGGGAAAAAGACCCAATTGTGATGTTTATGGGACATATTGGAGTGCCAACAAAGAAGCTCGTCAAAGGTAATGAATGTTTTATATTTTATTTCTGCGTTTTGTGTAGCGCCGGCTACCGCAATATCTTTTGTTTAGGTCTCGTTCTGATATTTTGGGGGTGCATGCTATCAGATAATAGCTTCTCATGCTGTCGCCGAAAAGCATTTTACAAATCTGACATGTTGGCTAGATTCACAACGAGTGTAGCTTTAATTTAGTATCTTGCATGTGTGGTTTAATGAAAGTTTGAGTTTTATCGAAAACTATAGGTGGCGCTCTAAAATTTCCGCTGATTTGGTTCCTGCACAGGAACAGCCATCCATAAGGTTTGGGATAGAGTTTAAATATTAAGTTTAGGGCCTCATTATGAATGGTTAAGGTTTGGGATAGAGTTTAAATATTAAGTTTAGGGCCTCATTATGAATGGTTAAGGTTTGGGATAGAGTTTAAATATTAAGTTTAGGGCCTCATTATGAATGGTTAAGGTTTGGGATAGAGTTTAAATATTAAGTTTAGGGCCTCATTATGAATGGTTAAGGTTTGGGATAGAGTTTAAATATTAAGTTTAGGGCCTCATTATGAATGGTTAAGGTTTGGGATAGAGTTTAAATATTAAGATTAGGGCCTCATTATGAATGGTTAAGGTTTGGGATAGAGTTTAAACATTAAGATTAGGGCCTCATTATGAATGGTTAAGGTTTGGGATAGAGTTCAAACATTGAGATTAGGGCCTCATTATGAATGGTTAAGGTTTGGGATAGAGTTTAAACATTAAGATTAGGGCCTCATTATGAATGGTTAAGGTTTGGGATAGAGTTTAAACATTAAAATTAGGGCCTCATTATGAATGGTTAAGGTTTGGGATAGAGTTTAAACATTAAGATTAGGGCCTCATTATGAATGGTTAAGGTTTGGGATAGAGTTTAAACATTAAGATTAGGGCCTCATTATGAATGGTTAAGGTTTGGGATAGAGTTTAAACATTAAAATTAGGGCCTCATTATGAATGGTTAAGGTTTGGGATAGAGTTTAAACATTAAGATTAGGGCCTCATTATGAATGGTTAAGGTTTGGGATAGAGTTTAAACATTAAGTTTAGGGCCTCATTATGAATGGTTAAGGTTTGGGATAGAGTTTAAATATTAAGTTTAGGGCCTCATTATGAATGGTTAAGGTTTGGGATAGAGTTTAAATATTAAGTTTAGGGCCTCATTATGAATGGTTAAGGTTTGGGATAGAGTTTAAATATTAAGTTTAGGGCCTCATTATGAATGGTTAAGGTTTGGGATAGAGTTTAAATATTAAGTTTAGGGCCTCATTATGAATGGTTAAGGTTTGGGATAGAGTTTAAATATTAAGTTTAGGGCCTCATTATGAATGGTTAAGGTGTGGGATAGAGTTTAAACATTAAGTTTAGGGCCTCATTATGAATGGTTAAAACCTGTTAGGGATGATGCGAATTTTCGCAGCTTTTCGCAGCTTTTTGTTAAAAATCGCGCAACATTTCAAAGTCCTGCTACTCATGCCAGGAATATAGTATATGCATATGATAAGTATGTGTGTATAGAAAACACTCTGAAGTCTCTAAAACTGGTTAAATCGTGTCTGTGGCTATAACAGAACGTGTTTAGGAGTAAAAATCCCTGGGAAAACTGTTAACCAAAAACACAAAAAAAATATTCATCCGCCAGTCAATGTATTGTTTAAGCGAGAGAAAATAGATGAGGATCCGATTCGAATCCCTACAGCTTCCACAAGATGTCGCCAGTACTGGCATTTCATGTCTGCTTTATCCTTGGTGGGATGACGTATAGGCACTTCCTGTCTTGGGGCGCACCGCAGGATGTTATGAAAGTGAAAACATGGACGATGATTTCAAGACTTGCTGTTATCGAATACAGATCGCCCCGTGATCAATTTGATAGATTATTAACGTTTATTAATACCTAAAGTTGGTTTAGAAAAGTAGTTTGAAGTGATTTGTAAAAGTTTATAGGCAACTTTTGTAATTTTAAAATGTGACGTTGCGTCTTGTAAAGGGAATTTTCCTGGATCAGACCGGTCTTCAGAAATGACATTTTGGCTATACAATGACGGATTTAATCGGGAAAAAAGACCCAATTGTGATGTTTATGGGACATATTGGAGTGCCAACAAAGAAGCTCGTCAAAGGTAATGAATGTTTTATATTTTATTTCTGCGTTTTTGGTTAGCGCCGGCTACCGCAATATCTTTTGTTTAGGTCTCGTTCTGATATTTTGGGGGTGCATGCTATCAGATAATAGCTTCTCATGCTGTCGCCGAAAAGCATTTTACAAATCTGACATGTTGGCTAGATTCACAAGAGTTAGCTTTAATTTAGTATCTTGCATGTGTGGTTTAATGAAAGTTTGAGTTTTATCGAAAACTATAGGTGGCGCTCTAAAATTTCCATTGATTTGGTTCCTGCACAGGAACAGCCATCCATAAGGTTTGGGATAGAGTTTAAATATTAAGTTTAGGGCCTCATTATGAATGGTTAAGGTTTGGGATAGAGTTTAAACATTAAGATTAGGGCCTCATTATGAATGGTTAAGGTTTGGGATAGAGTTTAAACATTAAGATTAGGCCTCATTATGAATGGTTAAGGTTTGGGATAGAGTTTAAACATTAAGATTAGGGCCTCATTATGAATGGTTAAGGTTTGGGATAGAGTTCAAACATTAAGATTAGGTCCTCATTATGAATGGTTAAGGTTTGGGATAGAGTTTAAACATTAAGATTAGGGCCTCATTATGAATGGTTAAGGTTTGGGATAGAGTTTAAACATTAAGATTAGGCCTCATTATGAATGGTTAAGGTTTGGGATAGAGTTTAAACATTAAGATTAGGGCCTCATTATGAATGGTTAAGGTTTGGGATAGAGTTTAAACATTAAGATTAGGGCCTCATTATGAATGGTTAAGGTTTGGGATAGAGTTTAAACATTAAGATTAGGGCCTCATTATGAATGGTTAAGGTTTGGGATGGAGTTTAAACATTAAGATTAGGCCTCATTATGAATGGTTAAGGTTTGGGATAGAGTTTAAACATTAAGATTAGGGCCTCATTATGAATGGTTAAGGTTTGGGATAGAGTTTAAACATTAAGATTAGGGCCTCATTATGAATGGTTAAGGTTTGGGATAGAGTTTAAACATTAAGATTAGGGCCTCATTATGAATGGTTAAGGTTTGGGATAGAGTTTAAACATTAAATTAGGGCCTCATTATGAATGGTTAAGGTTTGGGATAGAGTTTAAACATTAAGATTAGGGCCTCATTATGAATGGTTAAGGTTTGGGATAGAGTTTAAACATTAAGATTAGGGCCTCATTATGAATGGTTAAGGTTTGGGATAGAGTTTAAACATTAAGATTAGGCCTCATTATGAATGGTTAAGGTTTGGGATAGAGTTTAAACATTAAGATTAGGCCTCATTATGAATGGTTAAGGTTTGGGATAGAGTTTAAACATTAAGATTAGGCCTCATTATGAATGGTTAAGGTTTGGGATAGAGTTTAAACATTAAGATTAGGCCTCATTATGAATGGTTAAGGTTTGGGATAGAGTTTAAACATTAAGATTAGGGCCTCATTATGAATGGTTAAGGTTTGGGATAGAGTTTAAACATTAAGATTAGGGCCTCATTATGAATGATTAAGGTTTGGGATAGAGTTTAAACATTAAGATTAGGCCTCATTATGAATGGTTAAGGTTTGGGATAGAGTTTAAACATTAAGATTAGGGCCTCATTATGAATGGTTAAGGTTTGGGATAGAGTTTAAACATTAAGATTAGGGCCTCATTATGAATGGTTAAGGTTTGGGATAGAGTTTAAACATTAAGATTAGGGCCTCATTATGAATGGTTAAGGTTTGGGATAGAGTTCAAACATTAAGATTAGGGCCTCATTATGAATGGTTAAGGTTTGGGATAGAGTTTAAACATTAAGATTAGGGCCTCATTATGAATGGTTAAGGTTTGGGATAGAGTTTAAACATTAAGATTAGGGCCTCATTATGAATGGTTAAGGTTTGGGATAGAGTTTAAACATTAAGATTAGGGCCTCATTATGAATGGTTAAGGTTTGGGATAGAGTTTAAACATTAAGATTAGGCCTCATTATGAATGGTTAAGGTTTGGGATAGAGTTTAAACATTAAGATTAGGGCCTCATTATGAATGGTTAAGGTTTGGGATAGAGTTAAACATTAAGATTAGGGCCTCATTATGAATGGTTAAGGTTTGGGATAGAGTTCAAACATTGAGATTAGGGCCTCATTATGAATGGTTAAGGTTTGGGATAGAGTTTAAACATTAAGATTAGGGCCTCATTATGAATGGTTAAGGTTTGGGATAGAGTTTAAACATTAAGATTAGGGCCTCATTATGAATGGTTAAGGTTTGGGATAGAGTTTAAACATTAAAATTAGGGCCTCATTATGAATGGTTAAGGTTTGGGATAGAGTTTAAACATTAAGATTAGGGCCTCATTATGAATGGTTAAGGTTTGGGATAGAGTTTAAACATTAAGATTAGGGCCTCATTATGAATGGTTAAGGTTTGGGATAGAGTTTAAACATTAAGATTAGGGCCTCATTATGAATGGTTAAGGTTTGGGATAGAGTTTAAACATTAAGATTAGGGCCTCATTATGAATGGTTAAGGTTTGGGATAGAGTTTAAACATTAAGATTAGGGCCTCATTATGAATGGTTAAGGTTTGGGATAGAGTTTAAACATTAAGATTAGGCCTCATTATGAATGGTTAAGGTTTGGGATAGAGTTTAAACATTAAGATTAGGGCCTCATTATGAATGGTTAAGGTTTGGGATAGAGTTTAAACATTAAGATTAGGGCCTCATTATGAATGGTTAAGGTTTGGGATAGAGTTTAAACATTAAGATTAGGGCCTCATTATGAATGGTTAAGGTTTGGGATAGAGTTTAAACATTAAGATTAGGCCTCATTATGAATGGTTAAGGTTTGGGATAGAGTTTAAACATTAAGATTAGGGCCTCATTATGAATGGTTAAGGTTTGGGATAGAGTTTAAACATTAAGATTAGGGCCTCATTATGAATGGTTAAGGTTTGGGATAGAGTTTAAACATTAAGATTAGGGCCTCATTATGAATGGTTAAGGTTTGGGATAGAGTTTAAACATTAAGATTAGGGCCTCATTATGAATGGTTAAGGTTTGGGATAGAGTTTAAACATTAAGATTAGGGCCTCATTATGAATGGTTAAGGTTTGGGATAGAGTTTAAACATTAAGATTAGGGCCTCATTATGAATGGTTAAGGTTTGGGATAGAGTTTAAACATTAAGATTAGGGCCTCATTATGAATGGTTAAGGTTTGGGATAGAGTTTAAACATTAAGATTAGGGCCTCATTATGAATGGTTAAGGTTTGGGATAGAGTTTAAACATTAAGATTAGGGCCTCATTATGAATGGTTAAGGTTTGGGATAGAGTTTAAACATTAAGATTAGGCCTCATTATGAATGGTTAAGGTTTGGGATAGAGTTTAAACATTAAGATTAGGGCCTCATTATGAATGGTTAAGGTTTGGGATAGAGTTTAAACATTAAGATTAGGGCCTCATTATGAATGGTTAAGGTTTGGGATAGAGTTTAAACATTAAGATTAGGGCCTCATTATGAATGGTTAAGGTTTGGGATAGAGTTTAAACATTAAGATTAGGGCCTCATTATGAATGGTTAAGGTTTGGGATAGAGTTTAAACATTAAGATTAGGGCCTCATTATGAATGGTTAAGGTTTGGGATAGAGTTTAAACATTAAGATTAGGGCCTCATTATGAATGGTTAAGGTTTGGGATAGAGTTTAAACATTAAGATTAGGGCCTCATTATGAATGGTTAAGGTTTGGGATAGAGTTTAAACATTAAGATTAGGGCCTCATTATGAATGGTTAAGGTTTGGGATAGAGTTTAAACATTAAGATTAGGGCCTCATTATGAATGGTTAAGGTTTGGGATAGAGTTTAAACATTAAGATTAGGGCCTCATTATGAATGGTTAAGGTTTGGGATAGAGTTTAAACATTAAGATTAGGCCTCATTATGAATGGTTAAGGTTTGGGATAGAGTTTAAACATTAAGATTAGGGCCTCATTATGAATGGTTAAGGTTTGGGATGGAGTTTAAACATTAAGATTAGGCCTCATTATGAATGGTTAAGGTTTGGGATAGAGTTTAAACATTAAGATTAGGGCCTCATTATGAATGGTTAAGGTTTGGGATAGAGTTTAAACATTAAGATTAGGGCCTCATTATGAATGGTTAAGGTTTGGGATAGAGTTTAAACATTAAGATTAGGGCCTCATTATGAATGGTTAAGGTTTGGGATAGAGTTTAAACATTAAGATTAGGGCCTCATTATGAATGGTTAAGGTTTGGGATAGAGTTTAAACATTAAGATTAGGGCCTCATTATGAATGGTTAAGGTTTGGGATAGAGTTTAAACATTAAGATTAGGGCCTCATTATGAATGGTTAAGGTTTGGGATAGAGTTTAAACATTAAGATTAGGGCCTCATTATGAATGGTTAAGGTTTGGGATAGAGTTTAAACATTAAGATTAGGGCCTCATTATGAATGGTTAAGGTTTGGGATAGAGTTTAAACATTAAGATTAGGGCCTCATTATGAATGGTTAAGGTTTGGGATAGAGTTTAAACATTAAGATTAGGGCCTCATTATGAATGGTTAAGGTTTGGGATAGAGTTTAAACATTAAGATTAAGATTAGGGCCTCATTATGAATGGTTAAGGTTTGGGATAGAGTTTAAACATTAAGATTAGGGCCTCATTATGAATGGTTAAGGTTTGGGATAGAGTTTAAACATTAAGATTAGGGCCTCATTATGAATGGTTAAGGTTTGGGATAGAGTTTAAACATTAAGATTAGGGCCTCATTATGAATGGTTAAGGTTTGGGATAGAGTTTAAACATTAAGATTAGGGCCTCATTATGAATGGTTAAGGTTTGGGATAGAGTTTAAACATTAAGATTAGGGCCTCATTATGAATGGTTAAGGTTTGGGATAGAGTTTAAACATTAAGATTAGGGCCTCATTATGAATGGTTAAGGTTTGGGATAGAGTTTAAACATTAAGATTAGGGCCTCATTATGAATGGTTAAGGTTTGGGATAGAGTTTAAACATTAAGATTAGGGCCTCATTATGAATGGTTAAGGTTTGGGATAGAGTTTAAACATTAAGATTAGGGCCTCATTATGAATGGTTAAGGTTTGGGATAGAGTTTAAACATTAAGATTAGGGCCTCATTATGAATGGTTAAGGTTTGGGATATAGAGTTTAAACATTAAGATTAGGGCCTCATTATGAATGGTTAAGGTTTGGGATAGAGTTTAAACATTAAGATTAGGGCCTCATTATGAATGGTTAAGGTTTGGGATAGAGTTTAAACATTAAGATTAGGGCCTCATTATGAATGGTTAAGGTTTGGGATAGAGTTTAAACATTAAGATTAGGGCCTCATTATGAATGGTTAAGGTTTGGGATAGAGTTTAAACATTAAGATTAGGGCCTCATTATGAATGGTTAAGGTTTGGGATAGAGTTTAAACATTAAGATTAGGGCCTCATTATGAATGGTTAAGGTTTGGGATAGAGTTTAAACATTAAGATTAGGGCCTCATTATGAATGGTTAAGGTTTGGGATAGAGTTTAAACATTAAGATTAGGGCCTCATTATGAATGGTTAAGGTTTGGGATAGAGTTTAAACATTAAGATTAGGGCCTCATTATGAATGGTTAAGGTTTGGGATAGAGTTTAAACATTAAGATTAGGGCCTCATTATGAATGGTTAAGGTTTGGGATAGAGTTTAAACATTAAGATTAGGGCCTCATTATGAATGGTTAAGGTTTGGGATAGAGTTTAAACATTAAGATTAGGGCCTCATTATGAATGGTTAAGGTTTGGGATAGAGTTTAAACATTAAGATTAGGGCCTCATTATGAATGGTTAAGGTTTGGGATAGAGTTTAAACATTAAGATTAGGGCCTCATTATGAATGGTTAAGGTTTGGGATAGAGTTTAAACATTAAGATTAGGGCCTCATTATGAATGGTTAAGGTTTGGGATAGAGTTTAAACATTAAGATTAGGGCCTCATTATGAATGGTTAAGGTTTGGGATAGAGTTTAAACATTAAGATTAGGGCCTCATTATGAATGGTTAAGGTTTGGGATAGAGTTTAAACATTAAGATTAGGGCCTCATTATGAATGGTTAAGGTTTGGGATAGAGTTTAAACATTAAGATTAGGGCCTCATTATGAATGGTTAAGGTTTGGGATAGAGTTTAAACATTAAGATTAGGGCCTCATTATGAATGGTTAAGGTTTGGGATAGAGTTTAAACATTAAGATTAGGGCCTCATTATGAATGGTTAAGGTTTGGGATAGAGTTTAAACATTAAGATTAGGGCCTCATTATGAATGGTTAAGGTTTGGGATAGAGTTTAAACATTAAGATTAGGGCCTCATTATGAATGGTTAAGGTTTGGGATAGAGTTTAAACATTAAGATTAGGGCCTCATTATGAATGGTTAAGGTTTGGGATAGAGTTTAAACATTAAGATTAGGGCCTCATTATGAATGGTTAAGGTTTGGGATAGAGTTTAAACATTAAGATTAGGGCCTCATTATGAATGGTTAAGGTTTGGGATAGAGTTTAAACATTAAGATTAGGGCCTCATTATGAATGGTTAAGGTTTGGGATAGAGTTTAAACATTAAGATTAGGGCCTCATTATGAATGGTTAAGGTTTGGGATAGAGTTTAAACATTAAGATTAGGGCCTCATTATGAATGGTTAAGGTTTGGGATAGAGTTTAAACATTAAGATTAGGGCCTCATTATGAATGGTTAAGGTTTGGGATAGAGTTTAAACATTAAGATTAGGGCCTCATTATGAATGGTTAAGGTTTGGGATAGAGTTTAAACATTAAGATTAGGGCCTCATTATGAATGGTTAAGGTTTGGGATAGAGTTTAAACATTAAGATTAGGGCCTCATTATGAATGGTTAAGGTTTGGGATAGAGTTTAAACATTAAGATTAGGGCCTCATTATGAATGGTTAAGGTTTGGGATAGAGTTTAAACATTAAGATTAGGGCCTCATTATGAATGGTTAAGGTTTGGGATAGAGTTTAAACATTAAGATTAGGGCCTCATTATGAATGGTTAAGGTTTGGGATAGAGTTTAAACATTAAGATTAGGGCCTCATTATGAATGGTTAAGGTTTGGGATAGAGTTTAAACATTAAGTTTAGGGCCTCATTATGAATGGTTAAGGTTTGGGATAGAGTTTAAACATTAAGATTAGGGCCTCATTATGAATGGTTAAGGTTTGGGATAGAGTTTAAACATTAAGATTAGGGCCTCATTATGAATGGTTAAGGTTTGGGATAGAGTTTAAACATTAAGATTAGGGCCTCATTATGAATGGTTAAGGTTTGGGATAGAGTTTAAACATTAAGATTAGGGCCTCATTATGAATGGTTAAGGTTTGGGATAGAGTTTAAACATTAAGATTAGGGCCTCATTATGAATGGTTAAGGTTTGGGATAGAGTTTAAACATTAAGATTAGGGCCTCATTATGAATGGTTAAGGTTTGGGATAGAGTTTAAACATTAAGATTAGGGCCTCATTATGAATGGTTAAGGTTTGGGATAGAGTTTAATTTTAAACATCAAGATTAGGGCCTCATTATGAATGGTTAAGGTTTGGGATAGAGTTTAATTTTAAACATTAAGATTAGGGCCTCATTATGAATGGTTAAGGTTTGGGATAGAGTTTAAACATTAAGATTAGGGCCTCATTATGAATGGTTAAGGTTTGGGATGGAGTTTAAACATTAAGATTAGGGCCTCATTATGAATGGTTAAGGTTTGGGATAGAGTTTAAACATTAAGATTAGGGCCTCATTATGAATGGTTAAGGTTTGGGATAGAGTTTAAACATTAAGATTAGGGCCTCATTATGAATGGTTAAGGTTTGGGATAGAGTTTAAACATTAAGATTAGGGCCTCATTATGAATGGTTAAGGTTTGGGATGGAGTTTAAACATTAAGATTAGGGCCTCATTATGAATGGTTAAGGTTTGGGATAGAGTTTAAACATTAAGATTAGGGCCTCATTATGAATGGTTAAGGTTTGGGATAGAGTTTAAACATTAAGATTAGGGCCTCATTATGAATGGTTAAGGTTTGGGATAGAGTTTAAACATTAAGATTAGGGCCTCATTATGAATGGTTAAGGTTTGGGATAGAGTTTAAACATTAAGATTAGGGCCTCATTATGAATGGTTAAGGTTTGGGATAGAGTTTAAACATTAAGATTAGGCCTCATTATGAATGGTTAAGGTTTGGGATAGAGTTTAAACATTAAGATTAGGGCCTCATTATGAATGGTTAAGGTTTGGGATAGAGTTTAAACATTAAGATTAGGGCCTCATTATGAATGGTTAAGGTTTGGGATAGAGTTTAAACATTAAGATTAGGGCCTCATTATGAATGGTTAAGGTTTGGGATAGAGTTTAAACATTAAGGTTAGGGCCTCATTATGAATGGTTAAGGTTTGGGATAGAGTTTAATTTTAAACATCAAGATTAGGGCCTCATTATGAATGGTTAAGGTTTGGGATATAGTTTAATTTTAAACATTAAGATTAGGGCCTCATTATGAATGGTTAAGGTTTGGGATAGAGTTTAAACATTAAGATTAGGGCCTCATTATGAATGGTTAAGGTTTGGGATAGAGTTTAAACATTAAGATTAGGGCCTCATTATGAATGGTTAAGGTTTGGGATAGAGTTTAAACATTAAGATTAGGGCCTCATTATGAATGGTTAAGGTTTGGGATAGAGTTTAAACATTAAGATTAGGGCCTCATTATGAATGGTTAAGGTTTGGGATAGAGTTTAAACATTAAGATTAGGGCCTCATTATGAATGGTTAAGGTTTGGGATAGAGTTTAAACATTAAGATTAGGGCCTCATTATGAATGGTTAAGGTTTGGGATAGAGTTTAAACATTAAGATTAGGGCCTCATTATGAATGGTTAAGGTTTGGGATAGAGTTTAAACATTAAGATTAGGGCCTCATTATGAATGGTTAAGGTTTGGGATAGAGTTTAAACATTAAGATTAGGGCCTCATTATGAATGGTTAAGGTTTGGGATAGAGTTTAAACATTAAGATTAGGGCCTCATTATGAATGGTTAGGTTTGGGATAGAGTTTAAACATTAAGATTAGGGCCTCATTATGAATGGTTAAGGTTTGGGATAGAGTTTAAACATTAAGTTTAGGGCCTCATTATGAATGGTTAAGGTTTGGAATAGAGTTTAAACATTAAGATTAGGGCCTCATTATGAATGGTTAAGGTTTGGAATGGAGTTTAAACATTAAGATTAGGGCCTCATTATGAATGGTTAAGGTTTGGGATAGAGTTTAAACATTAAGATTAGGGCCTCATTATGAATGGTTAAGGTTTGGGATAGAGTTTAAACATTAAGATTAGGGCCTCATTATGAATGGTTAAGGTTTGGGATAGAGTTTAAACATTAAGATTAGGGCCTCATTATGAATGGTTAAGGTTTGGGATAGAGTTCAAACATTAAGATTAGGGCCTCATTATGAATGGTTAAGGTTTGGGATAGAGTTTAAACATTAAGATTAGGGCCTCATTATGAATGGTTAAGGTTTGGGATAGAGTTTAAACATTAAGATTAGGGCCTCATTATGAATGGTTAAGGTTTGGGATAGAGTTTAAACATTAAGATTAGGGCCTCATTATGAATGGTTAAGGTTTGGGATAGAGTTTAAACATTAAGATTAGGGCCTCATTATGAATGGTTAAGGTTTGGGATGGAGTTTAAACATTAAGATTAGGGCCTCATTATGAATGGTTAAGGTTTGGGATAGAGTTTAAACATTAAGATTAGGGCCTCATTATGAATGGTTAAGGTTTGGGATAGAGTTTAAACATTAAAGATTAAGGTTTGGGGGCCTCATTATGAATGGTTAAGGTTTGGGATAGAGTTTAAACATTAAGATTAGGGCCTCATTATGAATGGTTAAGGTTTGGGATAGAGTTTAAACATTAAGATTAGGGCCTCATTATGAATGGTTAAGGTTTGGGATAGAGTTTAAACATTAAGATTAGGGCCTCATTATGAATGGTTAAGGTTTGGGATAGAGTTTAAACATTAAGATTAGGGCCTCATTATGAATGGTTAAGGTTTGGGATAGAGTTTAAACATTAAGATTAGGGCCTCATTATGAATGGTTAAGGTTTGGGATAGAGTTTAAACATTAAGATTAGGGCCTCATTATGAATGGTTAAGGTTTGGGATAGAGTTTAAACATTAAGATTAGGGCCTCATTATGAATGGTTAAGGTTTGGGATAGAGTTTAAACATTAAGATTAGGGCCTCATTATGAATGGTTAAGGTTTGGGATAGAGTTTAAACATTAAGTTTAGGGCCTCATTATGAATGATTAAGGTTTGGGATAGAGTTTAAACATTAAGATTAGGGCCTCATTATGAATGGTTAAGGTTTGGGATGGAGTTTAAACATTAAGATTAGGGCCTCATTATGAATGGTTAAGGTTTGGGATAGAGTTTAAACATTAAGATTAGGGCCTCATTATGAATGGTTAAGGTTTGGGATGGAGTTTAAACATTAAGATTAGGGCCTCATTATGAATGGTTAAGGTTTGGGATAGAGTTTAAACATTAAGATTAGGGCCTCATTATGAATGGTTAAGGTTTGGGATAGAGTTTAAACATTAAGATTAGGGCCTCATTATGAATGGTTAAGGTTTGGGATAGAGTTTAAACATTAAGATTAGGGCCTCATTATGAATGGTTAAGGTTTGGGATAGAGTTTAAACATTACAATTAGGGCCTCATTATGAATGGTTAAGGTTTGGGATAGAGTTTAAACATTAAGATTAGGGCCTCATTATGAATGGTTAAGGTTTGGGATAGAGTTTAAACATTAAGATTAGGGCCTCATTATGAATGGTTAAGGTTTGGGATAGAGTTTAAACATTAAGATTAGGGCCTCATTATGAATGGTTAAGGTGTGGGATAGAGTTTAAACATTAAGATTAGGGCCTCATTATGAATGGTTAAGGTTTGGGATAGAGTTTAAACATTAAGATTAGGGCCTCATTATGAATGGTTAAGGTTTGGGATAGAGTTTAAACATTAAGATTAGGGCCTCATTATGAATGGTTAAGGTTTGGGATAGAGTTTAAACATTAAGATTAGGGCCTCATTATGAATGGTTAAGGTTTGGGATAGAGTTTAAACATTAAGTTTAGGGCCTCATTATGAATGATTAAGGTTTGGGATAGAGTTTAAACATTAAGATTAGGGCCTCATTATGAATGGTTAAGGTTTGGGATGGAGTTTAAACATTAAGATTAGGGCCTCATTATGAATGGTTAAGGTTTGGGATAGAGTTTAAACATTAAGATTAGGGCCTCATTATGAATGGTTAAGGTTTGGGATAGAGTTTAAACATTAAGATTAGGGCCTCATTATGAATGGTTAAGGTTTGGGATAGAGTTTAAACATTAAGATTAGGGCCTCATTATGAATGGTTAAGGTTTGGGATAGAGTTTAAACATTAAGATTAGGGCCTCATTATGAATGGTTAAGGTTTGGGATAGAGTTTAAACATTAAGGTTAGGGCCTCATTATGAATGGTTAAGGTTTGGGATAGAGTTTAATTTTAAACATCAAGATTAGGGCCTCATTATGAATGGTTAAGGTTTGGGATATAGTTTAATTTTAAACATTAAGATTAGGGCCTCATTATGAATGGTTAAGGTTTGGGATAGAGTTTAAACATTAAGATTAGGGCCTCATTATGAATGGTTAAGGTTTGGGATAGAGTTTAAACATTAAGATTAGGGCCTCATTATGAATGGTTAAGGTTTGGGATAGAGTTTAAACATTAAGATTAGGGCCTCATTATGAATGGTTAAGGTTTGGGATAGAGTTTAAACGTTAAGATTAGGGCCTCATTATGAATGGTTAAGGTTTGGGATAGACTTTAAACATTAAGATTAGGCCTCATTATGAATGGTTAAGGTTTGGGATAGAGTTTAAACATTAAGATTAGGGCCTCATTATGAATGGTTAAGGTTTGGGATAGAGTTTAAACATTAAGATTAGGGCCTCATTATGAATGGTTAAGGTTTGGGATAGAGTTTAAACATTAAGATTAGGGCCTCATTATGAATGGTTAAGGTTTGGGATAGAGTTTAAACATTAAGATTAGGGCCTCATTATGAATGGTTAAGGTTTGGGATAGAGTTTAAACATTAAGATTAGGGCCTCATTATGAATGGTTAAGGTTTGGGATAGAGTTTAAACATTAAGATTAGGGCCTCATTATGAATGGTTAAGGTTTGGGATAGAGTTTAAACATTAAGTTTAGGGCCTCATTATGAATGGTTAAGGTTTGGGATAGAGTTTAAATATTAAGTTTAGAGCCTCATTATGAATGGTTAAGGTTTGGGATAGAGTTTAAACATTAAGATTAGGGCCTCATTATGAATGGTTAAGGTTTGGGATAGAGTTTAAACATTAAGATTAGGGCCTCATTATGAATGGTTAAGGTTTGGGATAGAGTTTAAACATTAAGATTAGGGCCTCATTATGAATGGTTAAGGTTTGGGATAGATTTTAAACATTAAGATTAGGGCCTCATTATGAATGGTTAAGGTTTGGGATAGAGTTTAATTTTAAACATTAAGTTTAGGGCCTCATTATGAATGGTTAAAGTTTGGGATAGAGTTTAAACATTAAGTTTAGGGCCTCATTATGAATGGTTAAGGTTTGTGATAGAGTTTAAACATTAAGTGTAGGGCCTCATTATGAATGGTTAAGGTTTGGGATAGAGTTTAAACATTAAGATTAGGGCCTCATTATGAATGGTTAAGGTTTGGGATAGAGTTTAAACATTAAGATTAGGGCCTCATTATGAATGGTTAAGGTTTGGGATAGAGTTTAAACATTAAGATTAGGGCCTCATTATGAATGGTTAAGGTTTGGGATAGAGTTTAAACATTAAGGTTAGGGCCTCATTATGAATGGTTAAGGTTTGGGATAGAGTTTAATTTTAAACATCAAGATTAGGGCCTCATTATGAATGGTTAAGGTTTGGGATAGAGTTTAATTTTAAACATTAAGATTAGGGCCTCATTATGAATGGTTAAGGTTTGGGATAGAGTTTAAACATTAAGATTAGGGCCTCATTATGAATGGTTAAGGTTTGGGATGGAGTTTAAACATTAAGATTAGGGCCTCATTATGAATGGTTAAGGTTTGGGATAGAGTTTAAACATTAAGATTAGGGCCTCATTATGAATGGTTAAGGTTTGGGATAGAGTTTAAACATTAAGATTAGGGCCTCATTATGAATGGTTAAGGTTTGGGATAGAGTTTAAACATTAAGATTAGGGCCTCATTATGAATGGTTAAGGTTTGGGATAGAGTTTAAACATTAAGATTAGGGCCTCATTATGAATGGTTAAGGTTTGGGATAGAGTTTAAACATTAAGATTAGGGCCTCATTATGAATGGTTAAGATTAGGGCCTCATTATGAATGGTTAAGGTTTGGGATAGAGTTTAAACATTAAGATTAGGGCCTCATTATGAATGGTTAAGGTTTGGGATAGAGTTTAAACATTAAGTTTAGGGCCTCATTATGAATGGTTAAGGTTTGGGATAGAGTTTAAATATTAAGTTTAGGGCCTCATTATGAATGGTTAAGGTTTGGGATAGAGTTTAAACATTAAGATTAGGGCCTCATTATGAATGGTTAAGGTTTGGGATAGAGTTTAATTTTAAACGTTAAGTTTAGGGCCTCATTATGAATGGTTAAAGTTTGGGATAGAGTTTAAACATTAAGTTTAGGGCCTCATTATGAATGGTTAAGGTTTGGGATAGAGTTTAAACATTAAGTTTAGGGCCTCATTATGAATGGTTAAGGTTTGTGATAGAGTTTAAACATTAAGTGTAGGGCCTCATTATGAATGGTTAAGGTTTGGGATAGAGTTTAAACATTAAGTTTAGGGCCTCATTATGAATGGTTAAAGTTTGGGATAGAGTTTAAAGAGTGTCTCTAACACTGGGATCAACCTTCTGGTCCAGAGTCATGGGGTTACCCCCCCCCCTGAGCTTCCTCTCAGTCCTGAGCTTCCTCTGTCTTGAGCTACCCCTCAGTCCCGAGCTACCCCTCAGTCCCGAGCTACCCCTCAGTCCCGAGCTACCTCTCAGTCCCGAGCTACCCCTCAGTCCGGAGCTGCCACTAGGTCCCGAGCTGCCCCTAGGTCCTGAGCTACCTCAGTCTGGAGCTACCCCTCAGTCCCGAGCTACCTCAGTCCGGAGCTGCCCCTCAGTCCAGTGGGGCCCTTGGTTAAGGTTAGTAGGCCAAGGTCGGCGGCGAGGGTCTCCAATCTAAGGATGCGAAGTAAGCGGACTAAGACTGTGTTGGAGTGGGGTCCACGACCAGCGCCAGAGCCGCCACCGTGGTCAGACGCCCACCCAGACCCTCACCTAAGGATTTAGGTTTATGTGTGCGGCCGGGAGTCCGCACATTTGGGGGGGTACTGTCACGCCCTGGCCTTAGTATTCTGTGTTTTCTTTATTACTTTGGTTAGGCCAGGGTGTGACATGGGTGAATTATATGTTTGTCTTGTCTAGGGGTTTTGTAGATTGATGGGGTTGTGTTTAGTATAGTATTCTAGGTAAGTCTATGGTTGCCTGGAGTCGTTCTCAATCAGATGCAGGTGTTTATCGTTGTCTCTGATTGGGAACCATATTTAGGCAGCCATATTCTTTAGGTATTTCGTGGGTGATTGTTCCTGTCTCTGTGTTTGTTGCACCAGATAGGGCTGTTTCGGTTTTTCACGTTTCTTGTTTTTGTATATTGTTCGTAGTTTCATCTTTCATTAAAGATTTTTATGAATAACAACGCTGCATTTTGGTCCTCCTCTCTTTCACCAGAAGAAAACCGTAACTGAATCACCCACCACAACAGGACCAAGCGGCGTGGTGACAAGCAGCGGCAGCAGGAGCAGCGAAATCAAGATTTCTGGACTTGGAAGGAAATCTTGGACGGAAAAGGACCCTGGGCACAGCCAGGAGAATATCGCCGCCCCAAAGAAGAGCTGGAGGCGGAGAAGGCGGAGAGGCGCCGGTATGAGGAGGCAGCACGGCGGAAGCCCGAGAGTCAGCCCCAAAAATGTATTGGCGGGGGCACACAGGGAGTATGGCGAAGCCAGGTATGAGACCTGCGCCAACTTCCTGTGCTTACCGGGGGGCTAGAAAGACCTGAGCCAACTTCCTGTGCTTACCGGGGGGCTAGAGAGACCTGAGCCAACTTCCTGTCCTTACCGGGGGGCTAGAGAGACCTGAGCCAACTTCCTGTCCTTACCGGGGGGCTAGATAGACCTGAGCCAACTTCCTGTGCTTACCGGGGGGCTAGAGAGACCTGAGCCAACTTCCTGTGCTTACCGGGGGGCTAGAGAGACCTGAGCCAACTTCCTGTCCTTACCGGCGGGCTAGAGAGACCTGAGCCAACTTCCTGTGCTTACCGGGGGGCTAGAGAGACCTGAGCCAACTTCCTGTCCTTACCGGGGGGCTAGAGAGACCTGAGCCAACTTCCTGTGCTTACCGGGGGGCTAGAGAGACCTGAGCCAACTTCCTGTGCTTACCGGGGGGCTAGAGAGACCTGAGCCAACTTCCTGTGCTTACCGGGGGGCTAGAGAGACCTGCGCCAACTTCCTGTGCTTACCGGCGGGCTAGAGAGACCTGAGCCAACTTCCTGTGCTTACCGGGGGCTAGAGAGACCTGAGCCAACTTCCTGTGCTTACCGGGGGCTAGAGAGACCTGAGCCAACTTCCTGTCCTTACCGGCGGGCTAGAGAGACCTGAGCCAACTTCCTGTGCTTACCGGGGGCTAGAGAGACCTGAGCCAACTTCCTGTGCTTACCGGGGGCTAGAGAGACCTGAGCCAACTTCCTGTGCTTACCGGCGGGCTAGAGAGACCTGAGCCAACTTCCTGTGCTTACCGGGGGGCTAGAGAGACCTGAGCCAACTTCCTGTGCTTACCGGGGTGCTAGAGAGACCTGAGCCAACTTCATGTGCTTACCGGGGGGCTAGAGAGACCTGAGCCAACTTCCTGTGCTTACCGGGGGGCTAGAGAGACCTGAGCCAACTTCATGTGCTTACCGGGGGGCTAGAGAGACCTGAGCCAACTTCCTGTGCTTACCGGGGGGCTAGAGAGACCGGGCAGGCACCGTGTTATGCTGTGGAGCGCACGGTGTCCCCAGTGCGGGTGCATAGCCCGGTGCGGTACATACCAGCTCCTCGTATCGGCCGGGCTAGAGTGGGCATCGAGCCAATTGTCACGAAGCCGGCTCTACGCATCTGGTCTCCAGTGCGTCTCCTTGGGCCGGCTTACATGGCACCAGCCTTGTGCACGGTGTCCTGGTTCGCCTGCAGAGCCCAGTGCGGGCTATTCCACCTCAGTGCGGGCTATTCCACCTCAGTGCGGGCTATTCCACCTCAGTGCGGGCTATTCCACCTCAGTGCGGGCTATTCCACCTCAGTGCGGGCTATTCCACCTCAGTGCGGGCTATTCCACCTCAGTGCGGGCTATTCCACCTCAGTGCGGGCTATTCCACCTCAGTGCGGGCTATTCCACCTCAGTGCGGGCTATTCCACCTCAGTGCGGGCTATTCCACCTCAGTGCGGGCTATTCCACCTCAGTGCGGGCTATTCCACCTCAGTGCGGGCTATTCCACCTCAGTGCGGGCTATTCCACCTCAGTGCGGGCTATTCCACCTCAGTGCGGGCTATAATATTACATTTGAAATGTCTGTGAGTGTAATGTTTACTGTTCATTGGTTATGTTTACTTGCCTTGGCAACATTATCATATGTTTCCCATGACAATAAGGCCCTTGGGGGAGGAGAGAGAGAGATGGGATGTCACAGAAGATCAGGTCACCACGGGGGTGACAACATCAAGCTGGGGAACTCAGATCTGTTGATCTACGGACAAACGCAACAACAGCCCCATTGCCATGGATCCTGACGGGCTCCGTCTGATAGGCCGGTGACGCGGTAGTCCAGGCAACGCTATCTCTTCATGGAACACCCAGAGTTCCACAGGTTCTACATCTAAAGGTCAGTAAAGTTCCAAGGGTTCTCCGTTTAGATGTCATGTTCTAAATGCTCTGTTCTAAGGGTATTAAGTGTAGATGTCATGCTCTCATATGGTTCTAAATGCTCTTTTCTAGGGGTTCTAAGTGTAGATGTTATGAAAACTTGATGATCTTAGACAGTATTGGGTAGCTAGGGAAGACCCTGCTGTTCTAGTGTGTGTGTGTGTGTGTGTGTCTGTCTGTCTGTCTGTCTGTCTGTCTGTCTGTCTGTCTGTCTGTCTGTGTTATGAGGCCAAGGCAGAACTGCTTCAGAATACAGTTAAACCATGTGACCTCTGACCCTGGTCGACCAATCGGCAGCCTCAGAACCTCAGAACCACCCTGGACTGCCTGCAGAGACTAACTCTATTAATAGAAAGGTCGTTTAAACCAGAGGAGAGGAGAAGAGGAGGAGTAGGAGGAGAGAGGGGGAGAGGATGAGAGGAGAAGAGGAGAGAGGGGGGGAGAGGATGGGAGGAGGAGGAGAGAGGGGGAGAGGATGGGAGGAGAAGAGGAGGAGGAGAGAGGGGGAGAGGATGAGAGGAGAAGAGGAGAGAGGGGGGAGAGGATGGGAGGAGGAGGAGAGAGGGGGAGAGGATGGGAGGAGAAGAGGAGGAGGAGGAGGAGAGAGGGGGGGAGAGGATGAGAGGAGAAGAGGAGAGAGGGGGGGAGAGGATGGGAGGAGAAGAGGAGGAGGAGGAGAGAGGATGAGAGGAGAAGAGGAGAGAGGGGGGGAGAGGATGGGAGGAGGGGGAGAGGATGGGGGAGAAGAAGAGGAGGAGGAGGAGGAGAGAGGGGGGGAGAGGATGAGAGGAGGAGGAGGAGAGAGGGGGGAGAGGATGAGAGGAGGAGGAGGAGAGAGGGGGGGAGAGGATGAGAGGAGAAGAGGAGAGAGGGGGGGTGAGGATGGGAGGAGGAGGAGAGAGGGGGAGAGGATGGGAGGGGAGGAGGAGAGAGGGGGGGAGAGGGGGGAGAGGATGGGAGGAGAAGTGGAGAGAAGAGGAGAACAGAACAGGAGAGAGGAGGGAGAGGATGGGAGGAGAAGTGGAGAGGAGAGGAGGAGAAAGAGGAGGACAACAGGAGCGAGGGGGGAGAGGATGGGAGGAGAAGTGGAGAGAAGAGGAGGATGACAACAGGAGAGAGGGGGGAGAGGATGGGAGGAGAAAGAGGATGACAACAGGAGAGAGGGGAGAGGATGGGAGGAGAAGTGGAGAGAAGAGGAGGAGGGGAAGGCAAAGATTAATGACTTCACTTTCATGTACTTTTAGTTCCACTGGTCTTCTCTCTCTCTCTCTCTCTCGCCCCTCTTATTCAATCTCTTTAAATGCAGCAATCAGCACACCAGGATTCCCTGGAAGGAGCTGCTAAGAGAACGAGGGAGGGATGGGACGTGTGTGTGTGTGTGTGTGTGTGTGTGTGTGTGTGTGTGTGTGTGTGTGTGTGTGTGTGTGTGTGTGTGTGTGTGTGTGTGTGTGTGTGTGTGTGTGTGTGTGTGTGTGTGTGTGTATAATACATAGGGTTTAGGCTCCTGTGTTAAAGACAGGCCGACCTAAAAATAGGAAAACCGTCTATGGACCATACTGTCTATATAGTCCCTGTACCATTCTGTCTATATAGTCCCTGTACCATTCTGTCTCTATAGTCTCTGTACCATTCTGTCTCTATAGTCCCTGTACCATTCTGTCTCTATAGTCCCTGTACCATTCTGTCTCTATAGTCTCTGTACCATTCTGTCTCTATAGTCCCTGTACCATTCTGTCTCTATAGTCTCTGTACCATTCTGTCTCTATAGTCTCTGTACCATTCTGTCTCTATCGTCCCTGTACCATTCTGTCTCTATAGTCTCTGTACCATTCTGTCTCTATAGTCCCTGTACCATTCTGTCTCTATAGTCCCTGTACCATTCTGTCTCTATAGTCCCTGTACCATTCTGTCTCTATAGTCCCTGTACCATTCTGTCTCTATAGTCCCTGTACCATTCTGTCTCTATAGTCCCTGTACCATTCTGTCTCTATAGTCTCTGTACCATTCTGTCTCTATAGTCCCTGTACCATTCTGTCTCTATAGTCCCTGGACCATTCTGTCTCTATAGTCCCTGGACCATTCTGTCTCTATAGTCCCTGGACCATTCTGTCTCTATAGTCCCTGGACCATTCTGTCTCTATAGTCCCTGAACCATTCTGTCTCTATAGTCCCTGTTTCTTCACCTCAATGACTGAAGAGGAGCGTGAAGACTGGGTCAATGTTCTTGAGGTCCAACAGCAGCCTCTTCACCTGGATGACTGAGGAGGAGCGTGAGGACTGGGTCAATGTTCTTGAGGTCCAACAGCAGCCTCTTCACCTGGATGACTGAGGAGGAGTGTGAGGACTGAGTCAATGTTCTTGAGGTCCAACAGCAGCCTCTTCACCTGGATGATTTGAGGAGGAGTGTGACGACTGGGTCAATGTTCTAGAGGTCCCACTGCAGCCTCTTCACCAGGATGACTGAGGAGGAGCGTGAGGACTGGGTCAATGTTCTAGAGGTCCCACTGCAGCCTCTTCACCAGGATGACTGAGGAGGAGCGTGAGGACTGGGTCAATGTTCTAGAGGTCCCACTGCAGCCTCTTCAGCAGGATGACTGAGGAGGAGCGTGAGGACTGGGTCAATGTTCTAGAGGTCCCACTGTAATACAATACATCAGACAACAATACATCAGACAACAATACATCAGACAACAATACATCAGACAACAATACATCAGACAACACTACATCAGACAACACCACAAAGAGACAACAATACATCAGACAACACCACAAAGAGACAACAATACATCAGACAACAATACATCAGACAACAATACATCAGACAACACCACAAAGAGACAACAATACATCAGACAACAATACATCAGACACACCACAAAGAGACAACAATACATCAGACAACAATACATCAGACAACATTACATCAGACAACATTACATCAGACAACAATACATCAGACAACACCACAAAGAGACAACAATACATCAGACAACAATACATCAGACAACATTACATCAGACAACAATACATCAGACAACAATACATCAGACAACAATACATCAGACAACAATACAAAGAGACAACAATACATCAGACAACACTACATCAGACAACACCACAAAGAGACAACAATACATCAGACAACAATACATCAGACAACAATACATCAGACAACACTACATCAGACAACAATACATCAGACAACAATACATCAGACAACAATACATCAGACAACACCACAAAGAGACAACAATACATCAGACAACAATACATCAGACACACCACAAAGAGACAACAATACATCAGACAACAATACATCAGACAACATTACATCAGACAACATTACATCAGACAACAATACATCAGACAACACCACAAAGAGACAACAATACATCAGACAACAATACATCAGACAACATTACATCAGACAACAATACATCAGACAACACCACAAAGAGACAACAATACATCAGACAACAATACATCAGACAACACCACAAAGAGACAACAATACATCAGACAACACCACAAAGAGACAACAATACATCAGACAACACCACAAAGAGACAACAATACATCAGACAACAATACATCAGACAACAATACATCAGACAACAATACATCAGACAACACCACAAAGAGACAACAATACATCAGACAACAATACATCAGACAACAATACATCAGACAACACCACAAAGAGACAACAATACATCAGACAACAATACATCAGACAACAATACATCAGACAACACTACATCAGACAACAATACATCAGACAACAATACATCAGACAACAATACATCAGACAACAATACATCAGACAACAATACATCAGACAACACCACAAAGAGACAACAATACATCAGACAACACCACAAAGAGACAACAATACATCAGACAACAATACATCAGACAACACCACAAAGAGACAACAATACATCAGACAACAATACATCAGACAACAATACATCAGACAACAATACATCATACAACAATACATCAGACAACAATACATCAGACAACAATACATCAGACAACAATACATCAGACAACAATACATCAGACAACAATACATCAGACAACAATACATCAGACAACACCACAAAGAGACAACAATACATCAGACAACAATACATCAGACAACAATACATCAGACAACACCACAAAGAGACAACAATACATCAGACAACAATACATCAGACAACACCACAGAGACAACAATACATCAGACAACAATACATCAGACAACAATACATCAGACAACAATACATCAGACAACAATACATCAGACAACACCACAAAGAGACAACAATACATCAGACAACAATACATCAGACAACAATACATCAGACAACACTACATCAGACAACAATACATCAGACAACAATACATCAGACAACAATACATCAGACAACAATACATCAGACAACACCACAAGGAGACAACAATACATCAGACAACACCACAAAGAGACAACAATACATCAGACAACAATACATCAGACAACACCACAAAGAGACAACAATACATCAGACAACAATACATCAGACAACAATACATCAGACAACAATACATCAGACAACACCACAAAGAGACAACAATACACCAGACAACAATACATCAGACAACACCACAAAGAGACAACAATACATCAGACAACAATACATCAGACAACAATACATCAGACAACAATACATCATACAACAATACATCAGACAACAATACATCAGACAACAATACATCAGACAACAATACATCAGACAACAATACATCAGACAGCAATACATCAGACAACACTACATCAGACAACACCACAAAGAGACAACAATACATCAGACAACAATACATCAGACAACACCACAAAGAGACAACAATAAATCAGACAACACCACAAAGAGACAACAATACATCAGACAACACCACAAAGAGACAACAATACATCAGACAACAATACATCAGACAACACCACAAAGAGACAACAATACATCAGACAACAATACATCAGGCAACAATACATCAGACAACAATACATCAGACAACACCACAAAGAGACAACAATACATCAGACAACAATACATCAGACAACAATACATCAGACAACAATACATCAGACAACACCACAAAGAGACAACAATACATCAGACAACAATACATCAGACAACAATACAAAGAGACAACAATACATCAGACAACAATACATCAGACAACAATACATCAGACAACAATACATCAGACAACAATACATCAGACAACACCACAAAGAGACAACAATACATCAGACAACAATACATCAGACAACAATACATCAGACAACACCACAAAGAGACCACAATACATCAGACAACAATACATCAGACAACACCACAAAGAGACAACAATACATCAGACAACAATACATCAGACAACAATACATCAGACAACAATACATCAGACAACAATACATCAGACAACACCACAAAGAGACAACAATACATCAGACAACAATACATCAGACAACAATACATCAGACAACAATACATCAGACAACAATACATCAGACAACAATACATCAGACAACAATACATCAGACAACAATACATCAGACAACACCACAAAGAGACAACAATACATCAGACAACAATACATCAGACAACAATACATCAGACAACACCACAAAGAGACAACAATACATCAGACAACAATACATCAGACAACACCACAAAGAGACAACAATACATCAGACAACAATACATCAGACAACAATACATCAGACAACAAGACATCAGACAACAATACATCAGACAACACCACAAAGAGACAACAATACATCAGACAACAATACATCAGACAACAATACATCAGACAACACCACAAAGAGACAACAATACATCAGACAACAATACATCAGACAACAATACATCAGACAACAATACATCAGACAACACCACAAAGAGACAACAATACATCAGACAACACCACAAAGAGACAACAATACATCAGACAACACCACAAAGAGACAACAATACATCAGACAACAATACATCAGACAACACCACAAAGAGACAACAATACATCAGACAACAATACATCAGACAACAATACATCAGACAACACCACAAAGAGACAACAATACATCAGACAACAATACATCAGACAACAATACATCAGACAACAATACATCAGACAACAATACATCAGACAACACCACAAAGAGACAACAATACATCAGACAACAATACATCAGACAACACCACAAAGAGACAACAATACATCAGACAACACCACAAAGAGACAACAATACATCAGACAACACCACAAAGAGACAACAATACATCAGACAACAATACATCAGACAACAATACATCAGACAACAATACATCAGACAACACCACAAAGAGACAACAATACATCAGACAACAATACATCAGACAACACCACAAAGAGACAACAATACATGAGACAACAATACATCAGACAACAATACATCAGACAACAATACATCATACAACAATACATCAGACAACAATACATCAGACAACAATACATCAGACAACAATACATCAGACAACAATACATCAGACAGCAATACATCAGACAACACTACATCAGACAACACCACAAAGAGACAACAATACATCAGACAACAATACATCAGACAACACCACAAAGAGACAACAATACATCAGACAACACCACAAAGAGACAACAATACATCAGACAACACCACAAAGAGACAACAATACATCAGACAACAATACATCAGACAACACTACAAAGAGACAACAATACATCAGACAACAATACATCAGGCAACAATACATCAGACAACAATACATCAGACAACACCACAAAGAGACAACAATACATCAGACAACAATACATCAGACAACAATACATCAGACAACAATACATCAGACAGCAATACATCAGACAACACCACAAAGAGACAACAATACATCAGACAACAATACATCAGACAACACCACAAAGAGACAACAATACATCAGACAACAATACATCAGACAACAATACATCAGACAACAATACATCAGACAACACCACAAAGAGACAACAATACATCAGACAACAATACATCAGACAACAATACATCAGACAACAATACATCAGACAACAATACATCAGACAACAATACATCAGACAACAATACATCAGACAACACCACAAAGATACAACAATACATCAGACAACAATACATCAGACAACAATACATCAGACAACAATACATCAGACAACACCACAAAGATACAACAATACATCAGACAACACTACATCAGACAACACCACAAAGAGACAACAATACATCAGACAACAATACATCAGACAACAATACATCAGACAACAATACATCAGACAACAATACATCAGACAACACCACAAAGAGACAACAATACATCAGACAACAATACATCAGACAACAATACATCAAACAACACCACAAAGAGACAACAATACATCAGACAACAATACATCAGACAACAATACATCAGACAACACCACAAAGAGACAACAATACATCAGACAACACCACAAAGAGACAACAATACATCAGACAACACCACAAAGAGACAACAATACATCAGACAACAATACATCAGACAACACCACAAAGAGACAACAATACATCAGACAACAATACATCAGACAACAATACATCAGACAACACCACAAAGAGACAACAATACATCAGACAACAATACATCAGACAACAATACATCAGACAACAATACATCAGACAACAATACATCAGACAACACCACAAAGAGACAACAATACATCAGACAACAATACATCAGACAACACCACAAAGAGACAACAATACATCAGACAACACCACAAAGAGACAACAATACATCAGACAACACCACAAAGAGACAACAATACATCAGACAACAATACATCAGACAACAATACATCAGACAACAATACATCAGACAACAATACATCAGACAACACCACAAAGAGACAACAATACATCAGACAACAATACATCAGACAACAATACATCAGACAACAATACATCAGACAACAATACATCAGACAACAATACATCAGACAACAATACATCAGACAACAATACATCAGACAACACCACAAAGAGACAACAATACATCAGACAACAATACATCAGACAACACCACAAAGAGACAACAATACATCAGTCAACACCACAAAGAGACAACAATACATCAGACAACACCACAAAGAGACAACAATACATCAGACAACAATACTTCAGACAATAATACATCAGACAACAATACATCAGACAACACCACAAAGAGACAACAATACATCAGACAACAATACATCAGACAACACCACAAAGAGACAACAATACATCAGACAACAATACATCAGACAACAATACATCAGACAACAATACATCATACAACAATACATCAGACAACAATACATCAGACAACAATACATCAGACAACAATACATCAGACAACAATACATCAGACAGCAATACATCAGACAACACTACATCAGACAACACCACAAAGAGACAACAATACATCAGCCAACAATACATCAGACAACACCACAAAGAGACAACAATACATCAGACAACACCACAAAGAGACAACAATACATCAGACAACACCACAAAGAGACAACAATACATCAGACAACAATACATCAGACAACACTACAAAGAGAAAACAATACATCAGACAACAATACATCAGGCAACAATACATCAGACAACAATACATCAGACAACACCACAAAGAGACAACAATACATCAGACAACAATACATCAGACAACAATACATCAGACAACAATACATCAGACAGCAATACATCAGACAACACCACAAAGAGACAACAATACATCAGACAACAATACATCAGACAACACCACAAAGAGACAACAATACATCAGACAACAATACATCAGACAACAATACATCAGACAACACTACATCAGACAACACCACAAAGAGACAACAATACATCAGACAACAATACATCAGACAACAATACATCAGACAACAATACATCAGACAACAATACATCAGACAACAATACATCAGACAACAATACATCAGACAACACCACAAAGAGACAACAATACATCAGACAACAATACATCAGACAACAATACATCAGACAACAATACATCAGACAACACCACAAAGAGACAACAATACATCAGACAACAATACATCAGACAACACCACAAAGAGACAACAATACATCAGACAACAATACATCAGACAACAATACATCAGACAACACCACAAAGAGACAACAATACATCAGACAACAATACATCAGACAACAATACATCAAACAACACCACGAAGAGACAACAATACATCAGACAACAATACATCAGACAACAATACATCAGACAACAATACATCAGACAACACCACAAAGAGACAACAATACATCAGACAACACCACAAAGAGACAACAATACATCAGACAACACCACAAAGAGACAACAATACATCAGACAACAATACATCAGACAACACCACAAAAAGACAACAATACATCAGACAACAATACATCAGACAACAATACATCAGACAACACCACAAAGAGACAACAATACATCAGACAACAATACATCAGACAACAATACATCAGACAACAATACATCAGACAACAATACATCAGACAACACCACAAAGAGACAACAATACATCAGACAACAATACATCAGACAACACCACAAAGAGACAACAATACATCAGACAACACCACAAAGAGACAACAATACATCAGACAACACCACAAAGAGACAACAATACATCAGACAACAATACATCAGACAACAATACATCAGACAACAATACATCAGACAACAATACATCAGACAACACCACAAAGAGACAACAATACATCAGACAACACCACAAAGAGACAACAATACATCAGACAACACTACATCAGACAACAATACATCAGACAACAATACATCAGACAACACCACAAAGAGACAACAATACATCAGACAACAATACATCAGACAACAATACATCAGACAACAATACATCAGACAACACCACAAAGAGACAACAATACATCAGACAACAATACATCAGACAACAATACATCAGACAACACCACAAAGAGACAACAATACATCAGACAACAATACATCAGACAACACACAGACAACACCACAAAGAGACAACAATACATCAGACAACAATACATCAGACAACAATACATCAGACAACAATACATCAGACAACAATACATCAGACAACAATACATCAGACAACACCACAAAGAGACAACAATACATCAGACAACACCACAAAGAGACAACAATACATCAGACAACAATACATCAGACAACAATACATCAGACAACAATACATCAGACAACAATACATCAGACAACACCACAAAGAGACAACAATACATCAGACAACACCACAAAGAGACAACAATACATCAGACAACACCACAAAGAGACAACAATACATCAGACAACAATACATCAGACAACACCACAAAGAGACAACAATACATCAGACAACAATACATCAGACAACAATACATCAGACAACACCACAAAGAGACAACAATACATCAGACAACAATACATCAGACAACAATACATCAGACAACAATACATCAGACAACAATACATCAGACAACAATACATCAGACAACACCACAAAGAGACAACAATACATCAGACAACAATACATCAGACAACAATACATCAGACAACACCACAAAGAGACAACAATACATCAGACAACAATACATCAGACAACAATACATCAGACAACAATACATCAGACAACACCACAAAGAGACAACAATACATCAGACAACACCACAAAGAGACAACAATACATCAGACAACACCACAAAGAGACAACAATAGATCAGACAACAATACATCAGACAACACCACAAAGAGACAACAATACATCAGACAACAATACATCAGACAACAATACATCAGACAACAATACATCAGACAACAATACATCAGACAACAATACATCAGACAACACCACAAAGAGACAACAATACATCAGACAACAATACATCAGACAACAATACATCAGACAACAATACATCAGACAACACCACAAAGAGACAACAATACATCAGACAACACCACAAAGAGACAACAATACATCAGACAACACCACAAAGAGACAACAATACATCAGACAACAATACATCAGACAACACCACAAAGAGACAACAATACATCAGACAACAATACATCAGACAACAATACATCAGACAACAATACATCAGACAACACCACAAAGAGACAACAATACATCAGACAACAATACATCAGACAACAATACATCAGACAACAATACATCAGACAACAATACATCAGACAACACCACAAAGAGACAACAATACATCAGACAACAATACATCAGACAACAATACATCAGACAACACCACAAAGAGACAACAATACATCAGACAACAATACATCAGACAACAATACATCAGACAACAATACATCAGACAACACCACAAAGAGACAACAATACATCAGACAACAATACATCAGACAACAATACATCAGACAACAATACATCAGACAACAATACATCAGACAACAATACATCAGACAACAATACATCAGACAACACCACAAAGAGACAACAATACATCAGACAACACCACAAAGAGACAACAATACATCAGACAACACTACATCAGACAACAATACATCAGACAACAATACATCAGACAACACCACAAAGAGACAACAATACATCAGACAACAATACATCAGACAACAATACATCAGACAACAATACATCAGACAACAATACATCAGACAACACCACAAAGAGACAACAATACATCAGACAACAATACATCAGACAACAATACATCAGACAACACCACAAAGAGACAACAATACATCAGACAACAATACATCAGACAACACCACAAAGAGACAACAATACATCAGACAACACCACAAAGAGACAACAATACATCAGACAACAATACATCAGACAACACCACAAAGAGACAACAATACATCAGACAACAATACATCAGACAACAATACATCAGACAACAATACATCAGACAACACCACAAAGAGACAACAATACATCAGACAACAATACATCAGACAACAATACATCAGACAACAATACATCAGACAACAATACATCAGACAACACTACAATCAGACAACAATACATCAGACAACACCACAAAGAGACAACAATACATCAGACAACAATACATCAGACAACAATACATCAGACAACACCACAAAGAGACAACAATACATCAGACAACAATACATCAGACAACAATACATCAGACAACAATACATCAGACAACAATACATCAGACAACACCACAAAGAGACAACAATACATCAGACAACACCACAAAGAGACAACAATACATCAGACAACACCACAAAGAGACAACAATACATCAGACAACAATACATCAGACAACACCACAAAGAGACAACAATACATCAGACAACAATACATCAGACAACAATACATCAGACAACAATACATCAGACAACAATACATCAGACAACAATACATCAGACAACAATACATCAGACAACAATACATCAGACAACAATACATCAGACAACACCACAAAGAGACAACAATACATCAGACAACAATACATCAGACAACAATACATCAGACAACAATACATCAGACAACACCACAAAGAGACAACAATACATCAGACAACAATACATCAGACAACAATACATCAGACAACACCACAAAGAGACAACAATACATCAGACAACACCACAAAGAGACAACAATACATCAGACAACAATACATCAGACAACAATACATCAGACAACAATACATCAGACAACAATACATCAGACAACACCACAAAGAGACAACAATACATCAGACAACAATACATCAGACAACAATACATCAGACAACAATACATCAGACAACACTACATCAGACAACAATACATCAGACAACAATACATCAGACAACACCACAAAGAGACAACAATACATCAGACAACAATACATCAGACAACAATACATCAGACAACAATACATCAGACAACAATACATCAGACAACAATACATCAGACAACAATACATCAGACAACAATACATCAGACAACAATACATCAGACAACACCACAAAGAGACAACAATACATCAGACAACACCACAAAGAGACAACAATACATCAGACAACACCACAAGAGACAACAATACATCAGACAACAATACATCAGACAACACCACAAAGAGACAACAATACATCAGACAACAATACATCAGACAACAATACATCAGACAACAATACATCAGACAACACCACAAAGAGACAACAATACATCAGACAACAATACATCAGACAACAATACATCAGACAACAATACATCAGACAACACCACAAAGAGACAACAATACATCAGACAACAATACATCAGACAACACCACAAAGAGACAACAATACATCAGACAACACCACAAAGAGACAACAATACATCAGACAACACCACAAAGAGACAACAATACATCAGACAACAATACATCAGACAACAATACATCAGACAACAATACATCAGACAACAATACATCAGACAACACCACAAAGAGACAACAATACATCAGACAACAATACATCAGACAACAATACATCAGACAACAATACATCAGACAACAATACATCAGACAACAATACATCAGACAACAATACATCAGACAACAATACATCAGACAACAATACATCAGACAACAATACATCAGACAACAATACATCAGACAACAATACATCAGACAACAATACATCAGACAACACCACAAAGAGACAACAATACATCAGACAACAATACATCAGACAACAATACATCAGACAACAATACATCAGACAACAATACATCAGACAACAATACATCAGACAACAATACATCAGACAACAATACATCAGACAACAATACATCAGACAACAATACATCAGACAACACCACAAAGAGACAACAATACATCAGACAACAATAATCAGACAACACCACAAAGAGACAACAATACATCAGACAACACCACAAAGAGACAACAATACATCAGACAACACCACAAAGAGACAACATTACATCAGACAACAATACATCAGACAACAATACATCAGACAACAATACATCAGACAACAATACATCAGACATCAGACAACAATACATCAGACAACAATACATCAGACAACAATACATCAGACAACACCACAAAGAGACAACAATACATCAGACAACAATACATCAGACAACACCACAAAGAGACAACAATACATCAGACAACACCACAAAGAGACAACAATACATCAGACAACACCACAAAGAGACAACATTACATCAGACAACAATACATCAGACAACACCACAAAGAGACAACAATACATCAGACAACAATACATCAGACAACAATACATCAGACAACAATACATCAGACAACACATCAGACAACACCACAAAGAGACAACAATACATCAGACAACAATACATCAGACAACAATACATCAGACAACACCACAAAGAGACAACAATACATCAGACAACAATACATCAGACAACAATACATCAGACAACAATACATCAGACAACACCACAAAGAGACAACAATACATCAGACAACACCACAAAGAGACAACAATACATCAGACAACAATACATCAGACAACACCACAAAGAGACAACAATACATCAGACAACACCACAAAGAGACAACAATACATCAGACAACAATACATCAGACAACACCACAAAGAGACAACAATACATCAGACAACACCACAAAGAGACAACAATACATCAGACAACAATACATCAGACAACACCACAAAGAGACAACAATACATCAGACAACAACATCAGACAACAATACATCAGACAACAATACATCAGACAACAATACATCAGACAACAATACATCAGACAACAATACATCAGACAACACCACAAAGAGACAACAATACATCAGACAACAATACATCAGACAACAATACATCAGACAACACCACAAAGAGACAACAATACATCAGACAACAATACATCAGACAACAATACATCAGACAACAATACATCAGACAACACCACAAAGAGACAACAATACATCAGACAACACCACAAAGAGACAACAATACATCAGACAACACCACAAAGAGACAACAATACATCAGACAACAATACATCAGACAACACCACAAAGAGACAACAATACATCAGACAACAATACATCAGGCAACAATACATCAGACAACAATACATCAGACAACACCACAAAGAGACAACAATACATCAGACAACAATACATCAGACAACAATACATCAGACAACAATACATCAGACAACACCACAAAGAGACAACAATACATCAGACAACAATACATCAGACAACACCACAAAGAGACAACAATACATCAGACAACACCACAAAGAGACAACAATACATCAGACAACACCACAAAGAGACAACAATACATCAGACAACAATACATCAGACAACAATACATCAGACAACAATACATCAGACAACAATACATCAGACAACAATACATCAGACAACACCACAAACAGACAACAATACATCAGACAACAATACATCAGACAACAATACATCAGACAACAATACATCAGACAACAATACATCAGACAACAATACATCAGACAACACCACAAAGAGACAACAATACATCAAAGAGACATCAGACACACTACATCAGACAACAATACATCAGACAACAATACATCAGACAACACCCCAAAGAGACAACAATACATCAGACAACAATACATCAGACAACAATACATCAGACAACAATACATCAGACAACACCACAAAGAGACAACAATACATCAGACAACAATACATCAGACAACAATACATCAGACAACACCACAAAGAGACAACAATACATCAGACAACAATACATCAGACAACACCACAAAGAGACAACAATACATCAGACAACACCACAAAGAGACAACAATACATCAGACAACACTACATCAGACAACAATACATCAGACAACAATACATCAGACAACACCACAAAGAGACAACAATACATCAGACAACAATACATCAGACAACAATACATCAGACAACAATACATCAGACAACAATACATCAGACAACAATACATCAGACAACAATACATCAGACAACAATACATCAGACAACACTACATCAGACAACAATACATCAGACAACAATACATCAGACAACACCACAAACAGACAACAATACATCAGACAACAATACATCACACAACACCACAAAGAGACAACAATACATCAGACAACAATACATCAGACAACAATACATCAGACAACAATACATCAGACAACAATACATCAGACAACACCACAAAGAGACAACAATACATCAGACAACACCACAAAGAGACAACAATACATCAAACAACAATACATCAGACAACAATACATCAGACAACAATACATCAGACAACAATACATCAGACAACAATACATCAGACAACAATACATCAGACAACAATACATCAGACAACAATACATCAGACAACAATACATCAGACAACAATACATCAGACAACACCACAAAGAGACAACAATACATCAGACAACACCACAAAGAGACAACAATACATCAGACAACACCACAAAGAGACAACAATACATCAGACAACAATACATCAGACAACACCACAAAGAGACACATCAGACAACAATACATCAGACAACAATACATCAGACAACAATACATCAGACAACACCACAAAGAGACAACAATACATCAGACAACAATACATCAGACAACAATACATCAGACAACACCACAAAGAGACAACAATACATCAGACAACACCACAAAGAGACAACAATACATCAGACAACACTACAAAGAGACAACAATACATCAGACAACACCACAAAGAGACAACAATACATCAGACAACAATACATCAGACAACAATACATCAGACAACAATACATCAGACAACAATACATCAGACAACACCACAAAGAGACAACAATACATCAGACAACAATACATCAGACAACACTACATCAGACAACAATACATCAGACAACAATACATCAGACAAAAATACACAGACAACACACAAAGAGACAACAATACATCAGACAACAATACATCAGACAACAATACATCAGACAACAATACATCAGACAACAATACATCAGACAACAATACATCAGACAACAATACATCAGACAACAATACATCAGACAACAATACATCAGACAACACCACAAAGAGACAACAATACATCAGACAACACCACAAAGAGACAACAATACATCAGACAACACCACAAAGAGACAACAATACATCAGACAACAATACATCAGACAACAATACATCAGACAACAATACATCAGACAACAATACATCAAAGAGACAACAATACATCAGACAACAATACATCAGACAACAATACATCAGACAACAATACATCAGACAACAATACATCAGACAACAATACATCAGACAACACTACATCAGACAACAATACATCAGACAACAATACATCAGACAACAATACATCAGACAACAATACATCAGACAACAATACATCAGACAACACCACAAAGAGACAACAATACATCAGACAACACCACAAAGAGACAACAATACATCAGACAACAATACATCAGACAACAATACATCAGACAACAATACATCAGACAACACCACAAGAGACAACAATACATCAGACAACAATACATCAGACAACAATACATCAGACAACAATACATCAGACAACAATACATCAGACAACAATACATCAGACAACACCACAAAGAGACAACAATACATCAGACAACAATACATCAGACAACACCACAAAGAGACAACAATACATCAGACAACACCACAAAGAGACAACAATACATCAGACAACACCACAAAGAGACAACATTACATCAGGCAACAATACATCAGACAACAATACATCAGACAACAATACATCAGACAACAATACATCAGACAACAATACATCAGACAACAATACATCAGACAACAATACATCAGACAACAATACATCAGACAACACCACAAAGAGACAACAATACATCAGACAACAATACATCAGACAACACCACAAAGAGACAACAATACATCAGACAACACCACAAAGAGACAACAATACATCAGACAACATTAGATCAGACAACAATACATCAGACAACACCACAAAGAGACAACAATACATCAGACAACAATACATCAGACAACAATACATCAGACAACAATACATCAGACAACAATACATCAGACAACACCACAAAGAGACAACAATACATCAGACAACAATACATCAGACAACAATACATCAGACAACACCACAAAGAGACAACAATACATCAGACAACAATACATCAGACAACAATACATCAGACAACAATACATCAGACAACACCACAAAGAGACAACAATACATCAGACAACACCACAAAGAGACAACAATACATCAGACAACAATACATCAGACAACACCACAAAGAGACAACAATACATCAGACAACACCACAAAGAGACAACAATACATCAGACAACAATACATCAGACAACACCACAAAGAGACAACAATACATCAGACAACACCACAAAGAGACAACAATACATCAGACAACAATACATCAGACAACACCACAAAGAGACAACAATACATCAGACAACAATACATCAGACAACAATACATCAGACAACAATACATCAGACAACAATACATCAGACAACAATACATCAGACAACAATACATCAGACAACACCACAAAGAGACAACAATACATCAGACAACAATACATCAGACAACAATACATCAGACAACACCACAAAGAGACAACAATACATCAGACAACAATACATCAGACAACAATACATCAGACAACAATACATCAGACAACACCACAAAGAGACAACAATACATCAGACAACACCACAAAGAGACAACAATACATCAGACAACACCACAAAGAGACAACAATACATCAGACAACAATACATCAGACAACACCACAAAGAGACAACAATACATCAGACAACAATACATCAGACAACAATACATCAGACAACAATACATCAGACAACACCACAAAGAGACAACAATACATCAGACAACAATACATCAGACAACAATACATCAGACAACAATACATCAGACAACACCACAAAGAGACAACAATACATCAGACAACAATACATCAGACAACAACAAAGAGACAACAATACATCAGACAACACCACAAAGAGACAACAATACATCAGACAACACCACAAAGAGACAACAATACATCAGACAACAATACATCAGACAACAATACATCAGACAACAATACATCAGACAACAATACATCAGACAACAATACATCAGACAACACCACAAAGAGACAACAATACATCAGACAACAATACATCAGACAACAATACATCAGACAACATACATCAGACAACAATACATCAGACAACAATACATCAGACAACAATACATCAGACAACACCACAAAGAGACAACACATCAGACAACACCACAAAGAGACAACAATACATCAGACAACACTACATCAGACAACAATACATCAGACAACAATACATCAGACAACACCACAAAGAGACAACAATACATCAGACAACAATACATCAGACAACAATACATCAGACAACACATCAGACAACACCACAAAGAGACAACAATACATCAGACAACAATACATCAGACAACAATACATCAGACAACACCACAAAGAGACAACAATACATCAGACAACAATACATCAGACAACACCACAAAGAGACAACAATACATCAGACAACACCACAAAGAGACAACAATACATCAGACAACATACATCAGACAACAATACATCAGACAACAATACATCAGACAACACCACAAAGAGACAACAATACATCAGACAACAATACATCAGACAACACCACAAAGAGACAACAATACATCAGACAACAATACATCAGACAACAATACATCAGACAACAATACATCAGACAACAATACATCAGACAACAATACATCAGACAACAATACATCAGACAACAATACATCAGACAACAATACATCAGACAACACCACAAAGATACAACAATACATCAGACAACAATACATCAGACAACACCACAAAGAGACAACAATACATCAGACAACAATACATCAGACAACAATACATCAGACAACAATACATCAGACAACAATACATCAGACAACACCACAAAGAGACAACAATACATCAGACAACACCACAAAGATACAACAATACATCAGACAACAATACATCAGACAACAATACATCAGACAACAATACATCAGACAACAATACATCAGACAACACCACAAAGAGACAACAATACATCAGACAACAATACATCAGACAACAATACATCAGACAACAATACATCAGACAACAATACATCAGACAACACCACAAAGAGACAACAATACATCAGACAACAATACATCAGACAACATACATCAGACAACAACAAAAGAGACAATCAGACAACAATACATCAGACAACAATACATCAGACAACAATACATCAGACAACAATACATCAGACAACAATACATCAGACAACACCACAAAGAGACAACAATACATCAGACAACACCACAAAGAGACAACAATACATCAGACAACACTACATCAGACAACAATACATCAGACAACAATACATCAGACAACACCACAAAGAGACAACAATACATCAGACAACAATACATCAGACAACAATACATCAGACAACAATACATCAGACAACAATACATCAGACAACACCACAAAGAGACAACAATACATCAGACAACAATACATCAGACAACAATACATCAGACAACACCACAAAGAGACAACAATACATCAGACAACAATACACCACAAAGAGACAACAATACATCAGACAACACCACAAAGAGACAACAATACATCAGACAACAATACATCAGACAACACCACAAAGAGACAACAATACATCAGACAACAATACATCAGACAACAATACATCAGACAACAATACATCAGACAACACCACAAAGAGACAACAATACATCAGACAACAATACATCAGACAACAATACATCAGACAACAATACATCAGACAACAATACATCAGACAACAATACATCAGACAACAATACATCAGACAACAATACATCAGACAACACACAAAGAGACAACAATACATCAGACAACAATACATCAGACAACAATACATCAGACAACACCACAAAGAGACAACAATACATCAGACAACAATACATCAGACAACAATACATCAGACAACAAACATCAGACAACAATACATCAGACAACAATACATCAGACAACACCACAAAGAGACAACAATACATCAGACAACACCACAAAGAGACAACAATACATCAGACAACACCACAAAGAGACAACAATACATCAGACAACAATACATCAGACAACACCACAAAGAGACAACAATACATCAGACAACAATACATCAGACAACAATACATCAGACAACAATACATCAGACAACACCACAAAGAGACAACAATACATCAGACAACAATACATCAGACAACAATACATCAGACAACAATACATCAGACAACAATACATCAGACAACACCACAAAGAGACAATACATCAGACAACAATACATCAGACAACACCACAAAGAGACAACAATACATCAGACAACACCACAAAGAGACAACAATACATCAGACAACAATACATCAGACAACAATACATCAGACAACAATACATCAGACAACAATACATCAGACAACACCACAAAGAGACAACAATACATCAGACAACAATACATCAGACAACAATACATCAGACAACAATACATCAGACAACACATCACAAACATCAGACAACAATACATCAGACAACAATACATCAGACAACAATACATCAGACAACAATACATCAGACAACACATCAGACAACACCACAAAGAGACAACAATACATCAGACAACACACAAATCAGACAACAATACATCAGACAACAATACATCAGACAACAATACATCAGACAACAATACATCAGACAACACCACAAAGAGACAACAATACATCAGACAACAATACATCAGACAACAATACATCAGACAACAATACATCAGACAACAATACATCAGACAACAATACATCAGACAACAATACATCAGACAACACCACAAAGAGACAACAATACATCAGACAACAATACATCAGACAACACCACAAAGAGACAATACATCAGACAACACCACAAAGAGACAACAATACATCAGACAACACCACAACAATACATCAGACAACAATACATCAGACAACAATACATCAGACAACAATACATCAGACAACAATACATCAGACAACAATACATCAGACAACAACACAAACAGACAACAATACATCAGACAACACCACAAAGAGACAACAATACATCAGACAACAATACATCAGACAACACCACAAAGAGACAACAATACATCAGACAACAATACATCAGACAACACCACAAAGAGACAACAATACATCAGACAACAATACATCAGACAACACCACAAAGAGACAACAATACATCAGACAACAATACATCAGACAACAATACATCAGACAACAATACATCAGACAACAATACATCAGACAACAATACATCAGACAACAATACATCAGACAACACCACAAAGAGACAACAATACATCAGACAACAATACATCAGACAACAATACATCAGACAACACACAAAGAGACAACAATACATCAGACAACAATACATCAGACAACAATACATCAGACAACAATACATCAGACAACACCACAAAGAGACAACAATACATCAGACAACAATAATCAGACAACAATACATCAGACAACACCACAATCAGACAACAATACATCAGACAACAATACATCAGACAACACCACAAAGAGACAACAATACATCAGACAACACCACAAAGAGACAACAATACATCAGACAACACCACAAAGAGACAACAATACATCAGACAACACCACAAAGAGACAACAATACATCAGACAACAATACATCAGACAACAATACAAAGAGAGACAACAATACATCAGACAACAATACATCAGACAACAATACATCAGACAACAATACATCAGACAACAATACATCAGACAACAATACATCAGACAACACCACAAAGAGACAACAATACATCAGACAACAATACATCAGACAACAATACATCAGACAACAATACATCAGACAACAATACATCAGACAACAATACATCAGACAACACCACAAAGAGACAACAATACATCAGACAACACCACAAAGAGACAACAATACATCAGACAACACCACAAAGAGACAACAATACATCAGACAACAATACATCAGACAACACCACAAAGAGACAACAATACATCAGACAACAATACATCAGACAACAATACATCAGACAACAATACATCAGACAACACCACAAAGAGACAACAATACATCAGACAACAATACATCAGACAACAATACATCAGACAACAATACATCAGACAACACCACAAAGAGACAACAATACATCAGACAACAATACATCAGACAACAATACATCAGACAACACCACAAAGAGACAACAATACATCAGACAACACCACAAAGAGACAACAATACATCAGACAACAATACATCAGACAACAATACATCAGACAACAATACATCAGACAACAATACATCAGACAACAATACATCAGACAACAATACATCAGACAACACCACAAAGAGACAACAATACATCAGACAACACTACATCAGACAACAATACATCAGACAACAATACATCAGACAACACCACAAAGAGACAACAATACATCAGACAACATACATCAGACAACAATACATCAGACAACACCACAAAGAGACAACAATACATCAGACAACAATACATCAGACAACACCACAAAGAGACAACAATACATCAGACAACACCACAAAGAGACAACAATACATCAGACAACAATACATCAGACAACAATACATCAGACAACAATACATCAAAGAGACAACAATACATCAGACAACAATACATCAGACAACACCACAAAGAGACAACAATACATCAGACAACAATACATCAGACAACAATACATCAGACACACAATACATCAGACAACAATACATCAGACAAATACATCAGACAACAATACATCAGACAACAATACATCAGACAACACCACAAAGAGACAACAATACATCAGACAACACCACAAAGAGACAACAATACATCAGACAACAATACATCAGACAACAATACATCAGACAACAATATCAGACAACACCACAAAGAGACAACAATACATCAGACAACACCACAAAGAGACAACAATACATCAGACAACAATACATCAGACAACAATACATCAGACAACAATACATCAGACAACAATACATCAGACAACAATACATCAGACAACACCACAAGAGACAACAATACATCAGACAACAATACATCAGACAATACATCAGACAACAAACATCAGACAACAATACATCAGACAACAATACATCAGACAACAATACATCAGACAACAATACATCAGACAACACCACAAAGAGACAACAATACATCAGACAACAATACATCAGACAACAATACATCAGACAACACCACAAAGACAACAATACATCAGACAACAATACATCAGACAACAATACATCAGACAACACCACAAAGAGACAACAATACATCAGACAACAATACATCAGACAACAATACATCAGACAACAACAAAGAGACAACAATACAGACAACAACAAAAGAGACAACAATACATCAGACAACAATACATCAGACAACAATACATCAGACAACAAATCACAATACATCAGACAACAACATCAGACAATACATCAGACACAATACATCAGACAACAATACATCAGACAACAATACATCAGACAACACCACAAAGAGACAACAATACATCAGACAACAATACAAAGAGACAACAATACATCAGACAACAATACATCAGACAACAATACATCAGACAACACCACAAAGAGACAACAATACATCAGACAACACCACAAAGAGACAACAATACATCAGACAACACCACAAAGAGACAACAATACATCAGACAACACCACAGACAACAATACATCAGACAACAATAATCAGACAACATCAGACAACACATCAGACAACAATACATCAGACAACAATACAATCAGACAACAATACATCAGACAACAATACATCAGACAACACCACAAAGAGACAACAATACATCAGACAACAATACATCAGACAACAATACATCAGACAACACCACAAAGAGACAACAATACATCAGACAACAATACATCAGACAACACACATCAGACAACAATACATCAGACAACACCACAAAGAGACAACAATACATCAGACAACAATACAACAATACATCAGACAACAATACATCAGACAACAATACATCAGACAACAATACATCAGACAACAATACATCAGACAACAATACATCAGACAACAATACAAGAGACAACAATACATCAGACAACAATACATCAGACAACACCACAAAGAGACAACAATACATCAGACAACACCATACATCAGACAACAATACATCAGACAACACCACAAAGAGACAACAATACATCAGACAACAATACATCAGACAACAATACATCAGACAACAATACATCAGACAACACCACAAAGAGACAACAATACATCAGACAACACCACAAAGACAACAATACATCAGACAACAATACATCAGACAACATACATCAGACAACAATACATCAGACAACAATACATCAGACAACACCACAAAGAGACAACAATACATCAGACAACAATACATCAGACAACACCACAAAGAGACAACAATACATCAGACAACAATACATCAGACAACAATACATCAGACAACAATACATCAGACAACAATAAGAGACAACAATACATCAGACAACAATACATCAGACAACAATACATCAGACAACACCACAAAGAGACAACAATACATCAGACAACAATACATCAGACAACACCACAAAGAGACAACAATACATCAGACAACAATACATCAGACAACAATACATCAGACAACAATACATCAGACAACAATACACAAAGAGACAACAATACATCAGACAACACCACAAAAGACAACAATACATCAGACAACAATACATCAGACAACAATACATCAGACAACAATACATCAGACAACACCACAAAGAGACAACAATACATCAGACAACAATACATCAGACAACAATACATCAGACAACAATACATCAGACAACAATCAGACAACAATACATCAGACAACACCACAAAGAGACAACAATACATCAGACAACAATACATCAGACAACAATACATCAGACAACACCACAAAGAGACAACAATACATCAGACAACAATACATCAGACAACACCACAAAGAGACAACAATACATCAGACAACAATACATCAGACAACAATACATCAGACAACACCACAAAGAGACAACAATACATCAGACAACAATACATCAGACAACAATACATCAGACAACACCACAAAGAGACAACAATACATCAGACAACACCACAAAGAGACAACAATACATCAGACAACAATACATCAGACAACACCACAAAGAGACAACAATACATCAGACAATACATCAGACACAAACAGAGACAACAATACATCAGACAACAATACATCAGACAACAATACATCAGACAACAATACATCAAAGAGACAACAATACATCAGACAACACCAACAATACATCAGACAATACAATACATCAGACAACAATACATCAGACAACAACAAAGAGACAACAATACATCAGACAACATCAGAGACAACAATACATCAGACAACAATACATCAGACAACAATACATCAGACAACAATACATCAGACAACAATACATCAGACAACACCACAAAGAGACAACAATACATCAGACAACACCACAAAGAGACAACAATACATCAGACAACACCACAAAGAGACAACAATACATCAGACAATACACAGAGACAACAATACATCAGACAACAATACATCAGACAACAATACATCAGACAACAATACATTAGACAACAATACATCAGACAACACCACAAAGAGACAACAATACATCAGACAACAATACATCAGACAACACCACAAAGAGACAACAATACATCAGACAACAATACATCAGACAACAATACATCAGACAACAATACATCAGACAACAATACATCAGACAACACCACAAAGAGACAACAATACATCAGACAACAATACATCAGACAACAATACATCAGACAACAATACATCAGACAACAATACATCAGACAACACCACAAAGAGACAACAATACATCAGACAACAATACATCAGACAACAATACATCAGACAACAATACATCAGACAACAATACATCAGACAACAATACATCAGACAACACCACAAAGAGACAACAATACATCAGACAACACCACAAAGAGACAACATTACATCAGACAACAATACATCAGACAACACCACAAAGAGACAACAATACATCAGACAACAATACATCAGACAACAATACATCAGACAACAATACATCAGACAACAATACATCAGACAACAATACATCAGACAACAATACATCAGACAACATTACATCAGACAACAATACATCAGACAACACCACAAAGAGACAACAATACATCAGACAACAATACATCAGACAACATTACATCAGACAACAATACATCAGACAACACCACAGACAACAATACATCAGACAACACCACAAAGAGACAACAATACATCAGACAACATTACATCAGACAACAATACATCAGACAACAATACATCAGACAACACCACAAGGAGACAACAATACATCAGACAACAATACATCAGACAACAATACATCAGACAACAATACATCAGACAACAATACATCAGACAACACCACAAAGAGACAACAATACATCAGACAACAATACATCAGACAACACTACATCAGACAACACTACATCAGACAACACTACATCAGACAACAATACATCAGACAACAATACATCAGACAACACCACAAAGAGACAACAATACATCAGACAACAATACATCAGACAACAATACATCAGACAACAATACATCAGACAACAATACATCAGACAACAATACATCAGACAACACCACAAAGATACAACAATACATCAGACAACACTACATCAGACAACACCACAAAGAGACAACAATACATCAGACAACAATACATCAGACAACAATACATCAGACAACAATACATCAGACAACACCACAAAGAGACAACAATACATCAGACAACACCACAAAGATACAACAATACATCAGACAACAATACATCAGACAACAATACATCAGACAACATCAGACAACAATACATCAGACAACACCACAGACAACAATACATCAGACAACAATACACCAGACAACAATACATCAGACAACACCACAAAGAGACAACAATACATCAGACAACAATACATCAGACAACAATACATCAGACAACAATACATCAGACAACACCACAAAGAGACAACAATACATCAGACAACACCACAAGAGACAACAATACATCAGACAACAATACATCAGACAACAATACATCAAAGAGACAACAATACATCAGACAACACCACAAAGAGACAACACTACATCAGACAACAATACATCAGACAACAATACATCAGACAACACCACAAAGAGACAACAATACATCAGACAACAATACATCAGACAACAATACATCAGACAACAATACATCAGACAACACCACAAAGAGACAACAATACATCAGACAACAATACATCAGACAACAATACAAAGAGACAACAATACATCAGACAACAATACATCAGACAACAATACATCAGACAACACCACAAAGAGACAACAATACATCAGACAACAATACATCAGACAACAATACATCAGACAACAATACATCAGACAACAATACATCAGACAACACCACAAAGAGACAACAATACATCAGACAACAATACATCAGACAACAATACATCAGACAACACCACAAAGAGACAACAATACATCAGACAACACCACAAAGAGACAACAATACATCAGACAACAATACATCAGACAACAATACATCAGACAACAATACATCAGACAACAATACATCAGACAACAATACATCAGACAACAATACATCAGACAACAATACATCAGACAACAATACATCAGACAACATCAAAGAGACAACAATACATCAGACAAACATCAGACAAACCACAAAGAGACAACAATACATCAGACAACACCACAAAGACAACAATACATCAGACAACAATACATCAGACAACAATACATCAGACAACAATACATCAGACAACACCACAAAGAGACAACAATACATCAGACAACACCACAAAGAGACAACAATACATCAGACAACAATACATCAGACAACAATACATCAGACAACAATACATCAGACAACACCACAAAGAGACAAATACATCAGACAACACCACAAAGAGACAACAATACATCAGACAACACCACAGAGACAACAATACATCAGACAACAATACATCAGACAACAATACATCAGACAACAATACATCAGACAACAATACATCAGACAACACCACAAAGACAACAATACATCAGACAACAATACATCAGACAACAATACATCAGACAACAATACATCAGACAACAATACATCAGACAACACCACAAAGAGACAACAATACATCAGACAACAATACATCAGACAACAATACATCAGACAACAATACATCAGACAACAATACATCAGACAACAATACATCAGACAACAATACATCAGACAACACCACAAAGAGACAACAATACATCAGACAACAATACATCAGACAACACCACAAAGAGACAACAATACATCAGACAACAATACATCAGACAACAATACATCAGACAACAATACATCAGACAACAATACATCAGACAACAATACATCAGACAACAATACATCAGACAACACCACAAAGAGACAACAATACATCAGACAACAATACATCAGACAACAATACATCAGACAACAATACATCAGACAACAATACATCAGACAACACCACAAAGAGACAACAATACATCAGACAACAATACATCAGACAACAATACATCAGACAACACCACAAAGAGACAACAATACATCAGACAACAATACATCAGACAACAATACATCAGACAACAATACATCAGACAACACCACAAAGAGACAACAATACATCAGACAACAATACATCAGACAACAATACATCAGACAACACATACACATCAGACAACACCACAAAGAGACAACAATACATCAGACAACACCACATCAGACAACAATACATCAGACAACACCACAAAGAGACAACAATACATCAGACAACACCACAAAGAGACACAATACATCAGACAACAATACATCAGACAACACCACAAAGAGACAACAATACATCAGACAACAATACATCAGACAACAATACATCAGACAACACCACATCAGACAACAATACATCAGACAACAATACATCAGACAACACCACAAAGAGACAACAATACATCAGACAACAATACATCAGACAACACCACAAAGAGACAACAATACATCAGACAACAACAAAGAACAACAATACATCAGACAATACATCAGACAACAATACATCAGACAACAATACACAGACAACACCACAGAGACAACAATACATCAGACAACACCACAAGAGAATCAGACAACAATACATCAGACAACAATACATCAGACAACAATACATCAGACAACACCACAAAGAGACAACAATACATCAGACAACACACCAACAAAGACAACACCACAGACAACAATACATCAGACAACAATACATCAGACAATACATCAGACAACATCAGACAACAATACATCAGACAACACCACAGACAACAATACATCAGACAACATCAGACAACAATAAGAGACAACAATACATCAGACAACAATACATCAGACAACACCACAAAGAGACAACAATACATCAGACAACAATACATCAGACAACAATACATCAGACAACAATAAATCAGACAACAATACATCAGACAACAATACATCAGACAACACCACAAAGAGACAACAATACATCAGACAACACCACAAAGAGACAACAATACATCAGACAACACCACAAAGAGACAACAATACATCAGACAACAATACATCAGACAACAATACATCAGACAACAATACATCAGACAACAATACATCAGACAACATTACATCAGACAACAATACATCAGACAACACCACAAAGAGACAACAATACATCAGACAACAATACATCAGACAACATTACATCAGACAACAATACATCAGACAACACCACAAAGAGACAACAATACATCAGACAACACCACAAAGAGACAACAATACATCAGACAACATTAGATCAGACAACAATACATCAGACAACACCACAAAGAGACAACAATACATCAGACAACAATACATCAGACAACAATACATCAGACAACAATACATCAGACAACACTACATCAGACAACACTACATCAGACAACAATACATCAGGCAAACAATACATCAGACAACACCACAAAGAGACAACAATACATCAGACAACAATACATCAGACAACAATACATCAG
>NW_026284531.1:0-12500 GCF_023373465.1 Oncorhynchus keta
TGCAGGTTACCACTAGACCACTAGCTCCCAGCAGCACACTGTGAATGGACGGTGCAGGTTACCACTAGACCACTAGCTCCCACCAGCACACTGTGAATGGACAGTGCAGGTTACCACTAGACCACTAGCTCCCAGCAGCACACTGTGAATGGACGGTGCAGGTTACCACTAGACCACTAGCTCCCAGCAGCACACTGTGAATGGACGGTGCAGGTTACCACTAGACCACTAGCTCCCAGCAGCACACTGTGAATGGACGGTGCAGGTTACCACTAGACCACTAGCTCCCAGCAGCACACTGTGAATGGACGGTGCAGGTTACCACTAGACCACTAGCTCCCAGCAGCACACTGTGAATGGACGGTGCAGGTTACCACTAGACCACTAGCTCCCAGCAGCACACTGTGAATGGACGGTGCAGGTTCCCAGCAGCACCACTAGGTTACCACTAGCTCCCAGCAGCACACTGTGAATGGACGGTGCAGGTTACCACTAGACCACTAGCTCCCAGCAGCACACTGTGAATGGACGGTGCAGGTTACCACTAGACCACTAGCTCCCAGCAGCACACTGTGAATGGACGGTGCAGGTTACCACTAGACCACTAGCTCCCAGCAGCACACTGTGAATGGACGGTGCAGGTTACCACTAGACCACTAGCTCCCAGCAGCACACTGTGAATGGACGGTGCAGGTTACCACTAGACCACTAGCTCCCAGCAGCACACTGTGAATGGATGGTGCAGGTTACCACTAGACCACTAGCTCCCAGCAGCACACTGTGAATGGACAGTGCAGGTTACCACTAGACCACTAGCTCCCAGCAGCACACTGTGAATGGACGGTGCAGGTTACCACTAGACCACTAGCTCCCAGCAGGTTACCACACACTGTGAATGGAATGGACGGTGCAGGTTACCACTAGACCACTAGCTCCCAGCAGCACACTGTGAATGGACGGTGCAGGTTACCACTAGACCACTAGCTCCCAGCAGCACACTGTGAATGGACGGTGCAGGTTACCACTAGACCACTAGCACACTGTGAATGGACGGTGCAGGTTACCACTAGCTAGCTCCCAGCAGCACACTGTGAATGGACGGTGCAGGTTACCACTAGACCACTAGCTCCCAGCAGCACACTGTGAATGGACGGTGCAGGTTACCACTAGACCACTAGCTCCCAGCAGCACACTGTGAATGGACGGTGCAGGTTACCACTAGACCACTAGCACACTGTGAATGGACGGTGCAGGTTACCACTAGACCACTAGCTCCCAGCAGCACACTGTGAATGGACGGTGCAGGTTACCACTAGACCACTAGCTCCCAGCAGCACACTGTGAATGGACGGTGCAGGTTACCACTAGACCACAGCTCCCAGCACACTGTGAATGGACGGTGCAGGTTACCACTAGACCACTAGCTCCCAGCTCCCAGCACACTGTGAATGGACAGTGCAGGTTACCACTAGAACCACTAGCTCCCAGCAGCACACTGTGAATGGACGGTGCAGGTTACCACTAGACCACTAGCTCCCAGCAGCACACTGTGAATGGACGGTGCAGGTTACCACTAGACCACTAGCTCCCAGCAGCACACTGTGAATGGACGGTGCAGGTTACCACTAGACCACTAGCTCCCAGCAGCACACTGTGAATGGACGGTGCAGGTTACCACTAGACCACTAGCTCCCAGCAGCACACTGTGAATGGACGGTGCAGGTTACCACTAGACCACTAGCTCCCAGCAGCACACTGTGAATGGACGGTGCAGGTTACCACTAGACCACTAGCTCCCAGCAGCACACTGCTCCCAGCAGAATGGACGGTGCAGGTTACCACTAGACCACTAGCTCCCAGCAGCACACTGTGAATGGACGGTGCAGGTTACCACTAGACCACTAGCTCCCAGCAGCACACTGTGAATGGACGGTGCAGGTTACCACTAGACCACTAGCTCCCAGCAGCACACTGTGAATGGACGGTGCAGGTTACCACTAGACCACTAGCTCCCAGCAGCACACTGTGAATGGACGGTGCAGGTTACCACTAGCTCCCAGCAGCACACTGTGAATGGACGGTGCAGGTTACCACTAGACCACTAGCTCCCAGCAGCACACTGTGAATGGACGGTGCAGGTTACCACTAGACCACTAGCTCCCAGCAGCACACTGTGAATGGACGGTGCAGGTTACCACTAGACCACTAGCTCCCAGCAGCACACTGTGAATGGACGGTGCAGGTTACCACTAGACCACTAGCTCCCAGCAGCACACTGTGAATGGACAGTGCAGGTTACCACTAGCTCCCAGCAGCACACTGTGAATGGACGGTGCAGGTTACCACTAGACCACTAGCTCCCAGCAGCACACTGTGAATGGACGGTGCAGGTTACCACTAGACCACTAGCTCCCAGCAGCACACTGTGAATGGACGGTGCAGGTTACCACTAGACCACTAGCTCCCAGCAGCACACTGTGAATGGACGGTGCAGGTTACCACTAGACCACTAGCTCCCAGCAGCACACTGTGAATGGACGGTGCAGGTTACCACTAGACCACTAGCTCCCAGCAGCACACTGTGAATGGACGGTGCAGGTTACCACTAGACCACAGCTCCCAGCAGCACACTGTGAATGGACGGTGCAGGTTACCACTAGACCACTGCAGCTCCCAGCAGCACACTGTGAATGGACGGTGCAGGTTACCACTAGACCACTAGCTCCCAGCAGCACACTGTGAATGGACGGTGCAGGTTACCACTAGACCACTAGCTCCCAGCAGCACACTGTGAATGGACGGTGCAGGTTACCACTAGACCACTAGCTCCCAGCAGCACACTGTGAATGGACGGTGCAGGTTACCACTAGACCACTAGCTCCCAGCAGCACACTGTGAATGGACGGTGCAGGTTACCACTAGACCACTAGCTCCCAGCAGCACACTGTGAATGGACGGTGCAGGTTACCACTAGACCACTAGCTCCCAGCAGCACACTGTGAATGGACGGTGCAGGTTACCACTAGACCACTAGCTCCCAGCAGCACACTGTGAATGGACGGTGCAGGTTACCACTAGACCACTAGCTCCCAGCAGCACACTGTGAATGGACGGTGCAGGTTACCACTAGACCACTAGCTCCCAGCAGCACACTGTGAATGGACAGTGCAGGTTACCACTAGACCACTAGCTCCCACCAACACACTGTGAATGGACGGTGCAGGTTACCACTAGACCACTAGCTCCCACCAGCACACTGTGAATGGACGGTGCAGGTTACCACTAGACCACTAGCTCCCAGCAGCACACTGTGAATGGACGGTGCAGGTTACCACTAGACCACTAGCTCCCAGCAGCACACTGTGAATGGACGGTGCAGGTTACCACTAGACCACTAGCTCCCAGCAGCACACTGTGAATGGACGGTGCAGGTTACCACTAGACCACTAGCTCCCAGCAGCACACTGTGAATGGACGGTGCAGGTTACCACTAGACCACTAGCTCCCAGCAGCACACTGTGAATGGACGGTGCAGGTTACCACTAGACCACTAGCTCCCAGCAGCACACTGTGAATGGACGGTGCAGGTTACCACTAGACCACTAGCTCCCACCAACACACTGTGAATGGACGGTGCAGGTTACCACTAGACCACTAGCTCCCAGCAGCACACTGTGAATGGACGGTGCAGGTTACCACTAGACCACTAGCTCCCAGCAGCACACTGTGAATGGACGGTGCAGGTTACCACTAGACCACTAGCTCCCAGCAGCACACTGTGAATGGACGGTGCAGGTTACCACTAGACCACTAGCTCCCAGCAGCACACTGTGAATGGACGGTGCAGGTTACCACCAGCAGCCACTGTGAATAGCTCCCAGCAGCACACTGTGAATGGACGGTGCAGGTTACCACTAGACCACTAGCACACTGTGAATGGACGGTGCAGGTTACCACTAGCTCCCAGCAGCACACTGTGAATGGACGGTGCAGGTTACCACTAGCTCCCAGCAGCACACTGTGAATGGACGGTGCAGGTTACCACTAGACCACTAGCTCCCAGCAGCACACTGTGAATGGACGGTGCAGGTTACCACTAGACCACTAGCTCCCAGCAGCACACTGTGAATGGACGGTGCAGGTTACCACTAGACCACTAGCTCCCAGCAGCACACTGTGAATGGACGGTGCAGGTTACCACTAGACCACTAGCTCCCAGCAGCACACTGTGAATGGACGGTGCAGGTTACCACTAGACCACTAGCTCCCAGCAGCACACTGTGAATGGACGGTGCAGGTTACCACTAGACCACTAGCTCCCAGCAGCACACTGTGAATGGACGGTGCAGGTTACCACTAGACCACTAGCTCCCAGCAGCACACTGTGAATGGACGGTGCAGGTTACCACTAGACCACTAGCTCCCAGCAGCACACTGTGAATGGACGGTGCAGGTTACCACTAGACCACTAGCTCCCAGCAGCACACTGTGAATGGACGGTGCAGGTTACCACTAGACCACTAGCTCCCAGCAGCACACTGTGAATGGACGGTGCAGGTTACCACTAGACCACTAGCTCCCAGCAGCACACTGTGAATGGACGGTGCAGGTTACCACTAGACCACTAGCTCCCAGCAGCACACTGTGAATGGACGGTGCAGGTTACCACTAGACCACTAGCTCCCAGCAGCACACTGTGAATGGACGGTGCAGGTTACCAGGTTACCACTAGCTCCCAGCAGCACACTGTGAATGGACGGTGCAGGTTACCACTAGACCACTAGCTCCCAGCAGCACACTGTGAATGGACGGTGCAGGTTACCACTACCACTAGCTCCCAGCAGCACACTGTGAATGGACGGTGCAGGTTACCACTAGACCACTAGCTCCCAGCAGCACACTGTGAATGGACGGTGCAGGTTACCACTAGACCACTAGCTCCCACCAGCACACTGTGAATGGACGGTGCAGGTTACCACTAGACCACTAGCTCCCAGCAGCACACTGTGAATGGACGGTGCAGGTTACCACTAGACCACTAGCTCCCAGCAGCACACTGTGAATGGACGGTGCAGGTTACCACTAGACCACTAGCTCCCAGCAGCACACTGTGAATGGACGGTGCAGGTTACCACTAGACCACTAGCTCCCAGCAGCACACTGTGAATGGACGGTGCAGGTTACCACTAGACCACTAGCTCCCAGCAGCACACTGTGAATGGACGGTGCAGGTTACCACTAGACCACTAGCTCCCAGCAGCACACTGTGAATGGACGGTGCAGGTTACCACTAGACCACTAGCTCCCAGCAGCACACTGTGAATGGACGGTGCAGGTTACCACTAGACCACTAGCTCCCAGCAGCACACTGTGAATGGACGGTGCAGGTTACCACTAGACCACTAGCTCCCAGCAGCACACTGTGAATGGACGGTGCAGGTTACCACTAGACCACTAGCTCCCAGCAGCACACTGTGAATGGACGGTGCAGGTTACCACAGCAGACCACAGCTCCCAGCAGCACACTGTGAATGGACGGTGCAGGTTACCACTAGACCACTAGCTCCCAGCAGCACACTGTGAATGTGAATGGCACACTGTGAATGGACGGTGCAGGTTACCACTAGACCACTAGCTCCCAGCAGCACACTGTGAATGGACGGTGCAGGTTACCACTAGACCACTAGCTCCCACTGTGAATGGACGGTGCAACACACTGTGAATGGACGGTGCAGGTTACCACTAGACCACTAGCTCCCAGCAGCACACTGTGAATGGACGGTGCAGGTTACCACTAGACCACTAGCTCCCAGCAGCACACTGTGAATGGACGGTGCAGGTTACCACTAGACCACTAGCTCCCAGCAGCACACTGTGAATGGACGGTGCAGGTTACCACTAGACCACTAGCTCCCAGCAGCACACTGTGAATGGACGGTGCAGGTTACCACTAGACCACTAGCTCCCAGCAGCACACTGTGAATGGACGGTGCAGGTTACCACTAGACCACTAGCTCCCAGCAGCACACTGTGAATGGACGGTGCAGGTTACCACTAGACCACTAGCTCCCAGCAGCACACTGTGAATGGACGGTGCAGGTTACCACTAGACCACTAGCTCCCAGCAGCACACTGTGAATGGACGGTGCAGGTTACCACTAGACCCCAGCAGCACACTGTGAATGGACGGTGCAGGTTACCACTAGACCACTAGCTCCCAGCAGCACACTGTGAATGGACGGTGCAGGTTACCACTAGACCACTAGCTCCCAGCAGCACACTGTGAATGGACGGTGCAGGTTACCACTAGACCACTAGCTCCCAGCAGCACACTGTGAATGGACGGTGCAGGTTACCACTAGACCACTAGCTCCCAGCAGCACACTGTGAATGGACGGTGCAGGTTACCACTAGACCACCAGCTCCCAGCAGCACACTGTGAATGGACGGTGCAGGTTACCACTAGACCACTAGCTCCCAGCAGCACACTGTGAATGGACGGTGCAGGTTACCACTAGACCACTAGCTCCCAGCAGCACACTGTGAATGGACGGTGCAGGTTACCACACCACTAGCTCCCAGCAGCACACTGTGAATGGACGGTGCAGGTTACCACTAGACCACTAGCTCCCAGCAGCACACTGTGAATGGACGGTGCAGGTTACCACTAGACCACTAGCTCCCAGCAGCACACTGTGAATGGACGGTGCAGGTTACCACTAGACCACTAGCTCCCAGCAGCACACTGTGAATGGACGGTGCAGGTTACCACTAGACCACTAGCTCCCAGCAGCACACTGTGAATGGACAGTGCAGGTTACCACTAGACCACTAGCTCCCAGCAGCACACTGTGAATGGACGGTGCAGGTTTAGACCACTAGCTCCCAGCAGCACACTGTGAATGGACGGTGCAGGTTACCACTAGACCACTAGCTCCCAGCAGCACACTGTGAATGGACGGTGCAGGTTACCACTAGACCACTAGCTCCCAGCAGCACACTGTGAATGGACGGTGCAGGTTACCACTAGACCACTAGCTCCCAGCAGCACACTGTGAATGGACGGTGCAGGTTACCACTAGACCACTAGCTCCCAGCAGCACACTGTGAATGGACGGTGCAGGTTACCACTAGACCACTAGCTCCCAGCAGCACACTGTGAATGGACGGTGCAGGTTACCACTAGACCACTAGCTCCCAGCAGCACACTGTGAATGGACGGTGCAGGTTACCACTAGACCACTAGCTCCCAGCAGCACACTGTGAATGGACGGTGCAGGTTACCACTAGACCACTAGCTCCCAGCAACACACTGTGAATGGACGGTGCAGGTTACCACTAGACCACTAGCTCCCAGCAGCACACTGTGAATGGACGGTGCAGGTTACCACTAGACCACTAGCTCCCAGCAGCACACTGTGAATGGCATATTTATGCAGTTATATGCGTCCATCCGCAGGATGATATTACCAAACACTTGTGTTGTTTTCAGGAGATGGCTGACTACTTCATAGATCAGCTTTAGTTATGTTGCTTGTAAATCTTTCGGGCTTGTAGTCTTGAGGCATGTCCTCCTGGCCTGATCTGTTTTCACAGCTGCCGTCGTCTGAAAGAGGTCGGAAAGACTAGAAGTGATTCTGCAGAGCGGAGAGACAGGAGGTGTTTGCGTCCCAAATGGCACCTTATTCTCTATATAGTGCACTACTTTTGACTAGAGCCTCTAAGGTTTTAGACCAGGGCTCTGGTCTGAAGTAGTGCACTATATAGGGAATAGGGCTCTGGTCCAAAGTAGTGCACTATATAGAGAATAAGGTGTCAGTTGGGACACAGACAGGGAGTGAGCGAAAGAGGAATTTGACCTGCGTTCCTCGGGAGCTGTGGAGCAGGGTCTGTGTTCGGTGGACAGTGGGTGCTGCTGCAATGGTCCACTGATCAAAGACAAGTCCTCCTCCTCCTCTCCTCCTCTCCTCCTCTCATCTTTCCGCTCCTCCCTATTCCTCTTCCTCTCCTCCTCCCTGTCCTCCTCTCCTCCTCCTCTCCTCCTCTCATCATTCCTCTCCTCCCTATACCTCTTCCTCTCCTCCTTCCTCCCTGTCCTCCTCTCCTCCTTCCTGTCTTCCTCTCTTCCTTTCTCTCTTCCCTATTCCTCCTCCTTCTTTTCCTCTCTATTCCTCCTCCTCCTCTCCTCCTTCCTGTCTTCCTCTCCTCCTTCCTGTCCTCCCTATTCCTCCTCCCCTCCCCATTCCTCCTCTGCCCAACCTTCCTTCCATCCCTCTCTCTTTCATTAGATTAGATTAGGTGAAGTAGTAGAAGAGGATGATAGCAGTTGTGTCATGATGTGATGATTGTGAGACGCTGTAGCCTTACAAATTCAACAGTCACAAGACCGGGGGACTTCAGACAGGCCTATGTAACGTCACAGGGGCCTGTAGCCTTACAAATTCAACAGTCACAAGACGGGGACTTAGGCGCAGGAGGGTAGTCAGGCGCAGGAGGGTAGTCAGGCACAGGAGGGTAGTCAGGCGCAGAAGGGTCGTCAGGCGCAGGAGGGAGGTCAGGCACAGGCGCAGGAGTGAAGTCAGGTGCAGGAGGGTCATCAGGCGCAGGAGGGAGGTCAGGCACAGGCGCAGGAAGGAAGTCAGGCGCAGGAGGGAAGTCAGGTGCAGGAGGGAGGTCAGGCGCAGGAGGGAGGTCAGGCGCAGGAGGGCAGTCAGGCGCAGGAGGGAAGTCAGGCGCAGGAGGGAAGTCAGGCGCAGGAGGGAGGTCAGGCACAGGCGCAGGAGGGCAGTCAGGCGCAGGAGGGCAGTCAGGCGCAGGAGGGAGGTCAGGCACAGGCGGGATGTCAGGCACAGGAGGGAGGTCAGGCGCAGGAGGGTATCAGGCGCAGGAGGGTGGTCAGGCGCAGGAGGGTAGTCAGGCGCAGGAGGGTAGTCAGGCGAAGGAGGGAATTCAGGCGCAGGAGGGAAGTCAGGCGCAGGAGGGTAGTCAGGCGAAGAGGGAAGTCAGGCGCAGGAGGGTAGTCAGGCGAAGAGGGAAGTCAGGCGCAGGAGAACGAAATTGGTATAAATGGAGTTATTTAATAAACGCTTACAAACTCCAAAAACCAATATATAAAATAAAGAAAGTGGGTAAAGAAAACAGTTGTGAATCAACTTTGGTTGTGTCACGACTTCCGCCGAAGTTGGCTCCCCTGCCTGTTCGGGCGGTGCTCGGCGGTCGTCGACACTGGCCTACTAGAAGTTGGCTCCCCTACCTGTTCGGGCGGTGCTCCCCTGCCTGTTCGGGCGGTGCTCCGCGGTCGTCGTCACCGGCCTACTAGCCGCCACCGATCCCTTTTTCGTTTTCTGTTTGTTTTGTCTTATTAGTTGCACCTGTGTCTATTTGTGTTTGCCTGATGGGCTTCCTTATTTAAAGCTAGTAGAGCCGCCCTTGTTTTGTGCGGGATTATTCTTGTGTTACGTGTTGTTAGGTGTGTTCGTGCTCCGGACCTGGTACCCTGTGTTTTTCGGGTTGGTCCAAATTTTTCGCGCCCTGTATTTTGTACTTTGGTGCCATATTACAGTGTACTTCTCCCATGTGGAACTCTCTGCTCTCTGCACCTGATTCTTCCCTCACACACCTGGTCCCCCGTGACAGGTAGAAGTCGTGACAGATGCGGGGCGCTGCCTTAATCGATATCACAGGTGCCATCTTTATTCAGCGTCATAAAAGCTGATAGTATTTCAACCACAGTTAGGGACCGTCTGTAAAGGTGCCCTCTTTATCAGCGTCATAAAAGCTGAAAGTATTTCAACTACATAATATATACATCCAAGCAGAACTGAAACCTGATCAGAAACATGTTGGCTGGTTATTTTCACAGCTTTCTATTTCCTTACCACCTGGTCAAACTGATTTCATTTGGAAACTTTTTACACAGAAAATCTTTCACTTAATTTTTTAGGTAATGCATTTTCTCCCCGGTCCCTGAACGTCTTTACCCGATGTCAGCTAGACTGAAGCAATAACTTATTACATTATTCCGGTGAGCAATTGTTTCTTTAGTCTTCTTCATAATATAATAATGACAGAAGAGAAGCTACATGTATCAAACTATTGACAAGTTGACTAACTAAGAGCCTTTATAAGAAAGGATGAGCAGAAACCTCTAAACCTGGCTAAATAAAATCCCACCCCCTGTCAACACACCTGTCTCTGACTGTAGCCTACAGCGTCTTTTCTATATTAGCGGGTTAGGGGTTCGGGTGTGGACCTTAGAGTTTCACTTAATCACATATAGTCAGGCGGTTGCGGATGGGTTATTAGCCATTGCTGGGTGCAGGTGAACAAACAGCTGACCCACAGCACCAGTCCTTCTGTAGCACAGTTGGTAGAGCATGGCGCTTGTAACGCCAGGGTAGTGGGTTCGATTCCCGGGACCACCCATACGTAGAATGTATGCACACATGACTGTAAGTCGCTTTGGATAAAAGCGTCTGCTAAATGGCATATATTATTATTTATTATATTATTATTATATTATTATATTATAATTCTGTTGACACACAGAGGGGAGTTAGTACGGGACTGAAAAGCTTTTCAATGAACATATTCCCAATGACCATGTGTCTTCAGTCCAAGTCAGGACTCGTCTTAATCTGTCTCCAGGAAACCAGCCCCTTAACGACTAAACGGTCTCAGCGATGGTGTTTACAGAATGAGCAGTGGAATAGAATTACAATCCAATACAATGGATTGGTTTCTAGGAAAACATGTGGCACAGTAAAACATTTAGATGGCCAATGATTTTCTGTCTGGTTGCCCGTTATCTCTATATTTGGATCAGCAGGGATGCTAAGCCATAGCTCGTCTTCCCACTGTGTAATGCCAACCTGGTCTCAGAGCATTTTATTATGTACATAAATCCGAGATAATCCATTTAGTATGATATGTTACGTTTCGTGTGGTATGTATTCATTTGTAAATATTTCATCATCCATTTCGTATGATATGTTACGTTTCGTATGGTATGTATTCATTAGTAGATGTTCATCATCCATTTCGTATGATATGTTACGTTTCGTATGGTATGTATTCATTTGTAAATATTTCATCATCCATTTCGTATGATATGTTACGTTTCGTGTGGTATGTATTCATTTGTAGATGTTCATCATCCATTTCGTATGATATGTTACGTTTCGTATGGTATGTATTCATTTGTAGATATTTCATCATCCATTTCGTATGATATGTTACGAATGACAATTTGAGTATTTTATGATTTTGCACAAAACGTACAATATGTTACGATTTCCAATTTAATGTTAGCTAGGTGGCTAACATTAGCGAGGCTAGGGTGTAGGCTTATGGTTGGGAGTTATGTTAAAGGGTTATGGTTTGGGGAAGGGTTAGCTAACATGCTAAGTAGCTAAAAAGTAGTAAGTATTTGCTAATTAGCTAAAATACTAATGTTGTCCATGATGAGATTCAAATGAGTAGTTGCTAATTAGCTAAAATACTAATGTTGTCCATGATAAGATTCAAATGAGTAGTTGCTAATTAGCTAAAATACTAATGTTGTCCATGATAAGATTCAAATGAACCTTTTGGCTGCTGGATGTATGCGTACCCCTCCACCCCTCCACCCCTCCACCCTCCACACCTCCACCCCTCCACCCCTCCACCCTCCACCCCCCCGCCCCTCCACCCCTCTGCTTTTTAAATAAGTGACCTTGTGTCTTATTTAAATTAAATAAAAAAGTAACCTTTATTTATCTAGGAAAGTCAGTTTAAGAACAAATTCTTATTTACAATGACAGCCTATCGGGGAACAGTGGGTTAACTGCCTTGTTCTGGGGGCAGAACAACATTATTTTACCTTGTCAGGTCGGGGATTCGATCCAGCAACCTTTCGGTTACTGGCCCAACGCTCTAACCACTGGGTTTTTATTTTATTTTATGTTACCTTTATTTAACCAGGCAAGTCAGTTAAGAACACATTCTTATTTTCAATGAGAATGTGGTTTGCCTGCCTCCCCTTATGTAACCATACCAAAGGTAATATATCATAGTAATTGGAGTGTCTTGGTTTTACATTTACTATGTTACGTCTAGTCTCTCTCCTCTGCTCTCATCCTTCTAGACCTATCGGCTGCCTTCGATACTGTGAACCATCAGATCCTCCTCTCCACCCTCTCCGAGTTGGGCATCTCCGGCGCGGCCCACGCTTGGATTGCGGCTCCAGGCTCTGATCAGGCCCTACACCCAAACAAGGGCACTGCGTTCATCCACCTCTGGCCTGCTCGCCTCCCTACCACTGAGGAAGTACAGTTCCCGCTCAGCCCAGTCAAAACTGTTCGCTGCTCTGGCCCCCCAATGGTGGAACAAACTCCCTCACGACGCCAGGACAGCGGAGTCAATCACCACCTTCCGGAGACACCTGAAACCCCACCTCTTTAAGGAATTAAGGAATACCTAGGATAGGATAAGTAATCCTTCTCACCCCCCTAAAAGATTTA
>NW_026284531.1:17500-74131 GCF_023373465.1 Oncorhynchus keta
GACTTGAACCAGGTTACAGTGTGATTAGTGCAACCACTGACAATAGAGAGGGGGTGTGTCATGAAGACTTGAACCAGGTTACAGTGTGATTAGTGCAACCACTGACAATAGAGAGGGGGTGTGTCATAACGATTAAATTCATTCAAATGTCACGAGTGAAACTGTTAATAAATAGTATACGACATATTAAATATATTACGTTATTGTTATCGTATAGAAACATCACGGGAATATTGTACATCATGTTAGGATCAACAGACATTATTGATTCGTATTTCATTTCACATCATAATTTCGTATTTAATTTCATATTTGTTACATGTAATCTTTTGGTTCAACCTTATTCTGACATACCCCCACTTTACAGAGTAATGAATAGAGTAACTAATACAGGGTAATGAATACAGGGTAATGAATACAGTAACTAATACAGGGTAATGAATACAGGGTAATGAATACAGAGTAATTAATACAGTAACTAATACAGGGTAATGAATACAGGCTAATGAATACAGTAACTAATACAGGGTAATGAATACAGGGTAATGAATACAGGGTAATGAATACAGAGTAATGAATACAGGGTAATGAATACAGAGTAATTAATACAGTAACTAATACAGGGTAATGAATACAGAGTTATTAATACAGAGTAACTAATACAGGGTAATGAATACAGGGTAATTAATACAGAGTAATTAATACAGTAACTAATACAGGGTAATGAATACAGAGTAATTAATACAGAGTAACTAATACAGGGTAATGCATACAGGGTAATGAATACAGGGTAATGAAAACAGAGTAACTCATACAGGGTAATGAATACAGGGTAATGAATACAGGTTAATGAATACAGAGTAATTAATACAGTAACTCATACAGGGTAATTAATACAGTAACTAATACAGGTTAATGAATACAGGGTAATGAAAACAGGGTAATGAATACAGGGTAATGAATACAGTAACTAATACAGAGTAATGAATACAGTAACTAATACAGAGTAATGAATACAGTAACTAATACAGGGTAATGAATACAGGGTAATGATTACAGAGTAATGAATACAGGGTAATGAATACAGAGTAATGAATACAGAGTAATGAATACAGGTTAACTAATACAGGGTAGTGAATACAGGGTAATTAATACAGGGTAATGAATACAGAGTAATGAATACAGGGTCATGAATACAGGGTACTGATTACAGAGTAATGAATACAGGGTAATGAATACAGAGTAATGAATACAGGGTCATGAATACAGGGTAATGAATACATGGTACTGATTACAGAGTAATGAATACAGAGTAACTAATACAGGGTAATGAATACAGGGTAATTAATACAGAGTAATTAATACAGTAACTAATACAGAGTAATTAATACAGTAACTAATACAGAGTAATTAATACAGGGTAATGAATAGAGCATAATGAATGGAGGGTAATGAATACAGGGTAATGAATACAGAGTAATGAATACAGGGTCATGAATACAGGGTAATGAATACAGGGTAATGAATACAGAGTAATGAATACAGAGTAACTAATACAGGGTAATGAATACAGGGTAATTAATACAGAGTAATTAATACAGTAACTAATACAGAGTAATTAATACAGTAACTAATACAGAGTAATGAATACAGGGTCATGAATACAGGGTAATGAATACAGGGTACTGAATACAGGGTACTGATTACAGAGTAATGAATACAGAGTAACTAATACAGGGTAATGAATACAGGGTAATTAATACAGAGTAATTAATACAGTAACGAATACAGAGTAACTAATACAGGGCAATGAATACAGAGTAATGAATATAGAGTAACTAATACAGGGTAATGAATACAGAGTAATTAATACAGAGTAATTAATACAGTAACTAATACAGAGTAATTAATACAGGGTAATGAATAGAGCATAATGAATGGAGGGTAATGAATACAGGGTAATGAATACAGAGTAATGAATACAGGGTCATGAATACAGGGTAATGAATACAGGGTAATGAATACAGGGTAATGAATACAGGGTAATGAATACAGGGTCATGAATACAGGGTAATGAATACAGAGTAACTAATACAGGGTAATGAATACAGGGTAATTAATACAGAGTAATTAATACAGTAACTAATACAGAGTAATAATACAGGGTAATGAATACAGGGTAATGAATACAGAGTAATGAATACAGAGTAATGAATACAGAGTAATGATTACAGGGTAACGATTACAGAGTAATGAATACAGGGTAATGAATACAGGATAATGAATACAGGGTAATGAATACAGAGTAATGAATACAGGGTAATGAATACACATATCATATGTATATACTGTACTCGATACAGGGTAATGAATAGAGCATAATGAATGGAGGGCAATGAATACAGAGTAATGAATACAGGGTAATGAATACAGAGTAATGATTACAGGGTAATGAATACAGAGTAATGAATACAGAGTAATGAATGCAGGATAATGAATACAGGGTAATGAATACAGAGTCATGAATACAGGGTAATGAATACAGGGTAATGAATACAGAGTAATGAATACAGAGTAATGAATACAGAGTAATGAATACAGGGTAATGAATACAGTAATGAATACAGAGTAATGAATACAGGGTAATGAAGACAGTAACTAATACAGGGTAATGAATACAGGGTAATGAATACAGAGTAATGAATACAGGGTAATGAATACAGGGTAATGATTACAGGGTAATGAAGACAGGGTAATTAATACAGAGTAATTAATACAGTAACTAATACAGAGTAATTCATACAGGGTAATGAATAGAGCATAATGAATGGAGGGCAATGAATACAGAGTAATGAATACAGGGTAATGAATACAGAGTAATGATTACAGGGTAATGAATACAGAGTAATGAATACAGAGTAATGAATACAGAGTAATGAATACAGGGTAATGAATACAGAGTAATGAATACAGGGTAATGAATACAGAGTAATGAATACAGAGTAATGAATACAGGATAATGAATACAGGGTAATGAATACAGAGTAATGAATACAGAGTAATGAATACAGGGTAATGAATACAGGGTAATAAATACAGAGTAATGAATACAGAGTAATGATTACAGGGTAACGATTACAGAGTAATGAATACAGGGTAATGAATACAGAGTAATGAATACAGGGTAATGAATACAGAGTAATGAATACAGGGTAATGAATACAGAGTAATGAATACAGGGTAATTAATACAGGGTAATGAATACAGGGTAATGAATACAGAGTAATGAATACAGGGTAATGAATACAGGGTAATGAATACAGAGTAATGAATACAGAGTAATGAATACAGGGTAATGAATACAGAGTAATGAATACAGGGTAATGAATACAGAGTAATGAATACAGGGTAATGAATACAGAGTAATGAATACAGGGTAATGAATACAGAGTAATGAATACAGGGTAATGAATACAGGGTAATGAATACAGGGTAATGAATACAGGGTAATGAATACAGAGTAATGAATACAGGGTAATTAATACAGGGTAATGAATACAGGGTAATGAATACAGAGTAATGAATACAGGGTAATGAATACAGAGTAATGAATACAGGGTAATGCCTACTGCAGTGCAACAGCCACAGCCGTGAATGTATGTCTCAGTATCTGTAACACAGTGGTTCTGTTAGGGGTTCAAAGAGGTGAAGGACTTTTTGGCTCTGCCACCAGCAAATAATGATCACCCCCCTGCATGTTATATAGAGCAGCTAATAGGACTCACAAAGAGTTTGAGAGAAGAGAGAACGGGCGACGGTGGTAGACTATAGCAGTTATCAATTCAGACCCATTCAGACCCGTAAAAAGAGACGTAATTTTTAAATGTTATTTAACCAGGCAAGGTAGTTAAGAACAAATGATTATTTTCAATGACGGCCTCGGGACAGTAACTGCCTGTTCAGGGGTTTGTACCTTGGGGATTTGCAACCTTTCGGTTACTTGTCCAAACGCTCTAACAACTAGACTACCCTGCCGCCCCCGAAATCCCATCACTACTCGGATCAGGGCGCTTTAGGTGTTCAAATCTCATCACAGACAACTTTAGCATTAAGCTAATTAGCAACTTTACAACTACTTACTACTTTTTTAGCTTCTTTGCAACTACTTAGCATGTTAGCTTACCCTAACTCTAACCTTAACCTTTTAAACTTACCCCTAACCTTAACCCTTTAAACTAACCCCTAACCTTAACCCTTTAAACTAACTCCTAACCTTAACCTTTTAAACTTACTCCTAACCTGAACCCTTTAAACTAACTCCTAACCTTAACCTTTTAAACTTACTCCTAACCTTAACCCTTTAAACTAACTCCTAACCTTAACCCTTTTAAACTAACCCTAACCTTAACCCTTTAAACTAACTCCTAACCTTAACCCTTTAAACTAACTCCTAACCTTAAACCTTTAAACTAACTCCTAACCGTAACCTTTTAAACTAACTCCTAACCTTAACCCTTTAAACTAACTCCTAACCTTAACCCTTTAAACTAACCCCTAACCTTAACCCTTTAAACTAACTCCTAACCGTAACCTTTTAAACTAACTCCTAACCTTAACCCTTTAAACTAACTCCTAACCTTAACCCTTTAAACTAACCCCTAACCGTAAACCTTTAAAACTAACTCCTAACCTTAACCCTTTAAACTAACTCCTAACCTTAACCCTTTAAACTAACCCCTAACCTTAACCCTTTAAACTAACCCCTAACCCTTTAAACTAACTCCTAACCTTAACTCTTTAAACAAACAAAAAACAAAATAGGACAAAACACATCACGACAAGAGAGACACCACAACACTACATAAAGAGAGACCTAAGACAACAACATGGTAGCAACACAACACTACATAAAGAGAGACCTAAGACAACAACATGGTAGCAACACAACACTACATAAAGAGAGACCTAAGACAACAACATAGCATGGTAGCAATACAACACTACATAAAGAGAGACCTAAGACAACAACATAGCATGGTAGCAATACAACACTACATAAAGAGAGACCTAAGACAACAACATAGCATGGTAGCAATACAACACTACATAAAGAGAGACCTAAGACAACAACATAGCATGGTAGCAATACAACACTACATAAAGAGAGACCTAAGACAACAACATAGCATGGTAGCAACACAACACTACATAAAGAGAGACCTAAGACAACAACATAGCATGGTAGCAATACAACACTACATAAAGAGAGACCTAAGACAACAACATAGCATGGTAGCAATACAACACTACATAAAGAGAGACCTAAGACAACAACATAGCATGGTAGCAATACAACACTACATAAAGAGAGACCTAAGACAACAACATAGCATGGTAGCAATACAACACTACATAAAGAGAGACCTAAGACAACAACATAGCATGGTAGCAATACAACACTACATAAAGAGAGACCTAAGACAACAACATAGCATGGTAGCAATACAACACTACATAAAGAGAGACCTAAGACAACAACATAGCATGGTAGCAATACAACACTACATAAAGAGAGACCTAAGACAACAACATAGCATGGTAGCAATACAACACTACATAAAGAGAGACCTAAGACAACAACATGGTAGCAATACAACACTACATAAAGAGAGACCTAAGACAATAACATAGCATGGTAGCAATACAACACTACATAAAGAGAGACCTAAGACAATAACATAGCATGGTAGCAATACAACACTACATAAAGAGAGACCTAAGACAACAACATAGCATGGTAGCAATACAACACCACATAAAGAGAGACCTAAGACAACAACATAGCATGGTAGCAATACAACACTACATAAAGAGAGACCTAAGACAACAACATAGCATGGTAGCAATACAACACTACATAAAGAGAGACCTAAGACAACAACATAGCATGGTAGCAATACAACACTACATAAAGAGAGACCTAAGACAACAACATAGCATGGTAGCAATACAACACTACATAAAGAGAGACCTAAGACAACAACATAGCATGGTAGCAATACAACACTACATAAAGAGAGACCTAAGACAACAACATAGCATGGTAGCAATACAACACTACATAAAGAGAGACCTAAGACAACAACATAGCATGGTAGCAATACAACACTACATAAAGAGAGACCTAAGACAATAACATAGCATGGTAGCAATACAACACCACATAAAGAGAGACCTAAGACAACAACATAGCATGGTAGCAATACAACACTACATAAAGAGAGACCTAAGACAACAACATAGCATGGTAGCAATACAACACTACATAAGAGAGAGACCTAAGACAACAACATAGCATGGTAGCAATACAACACTACATAAAGAGAGACCTAAGACAACAACATAGCATGATAGCAATACAACACTACATAAAGAGAGACCTAAGACAACAACATAGCATGGTAGCAATACAACACTACATAAAGAGAGACCTAAGACAACAACATAGCATGGTAGCAATACAACACTACATAAAGAGAGACCTAAGACAACAACATAGCATGGTAGCAATACAACACTACATAAAGAGAGACCTAAGACAACAACATAGCATGGTAGCAATACAACACTACATAAAGAGAGACCTAAGACAATAACATAGCATGGTAGCAATACAACACCACATAAAGAGAGACCTAAGACAACAACATAGCATGGTAGCAATACAACACTACATAAAGAGAGACCTAAGACAACAACATAGCATGGTAGCAATACAACACTACATAAAGAGAGACCTAAGACAACAACATAGCATGGTAGCAATACAACACTACATAAAGAGAGACCTAAGACAACAACATAGCATGGTAGCAATACAACACTACATAAAGAGAGACCTAAGACAACAACATAGCATGGTAGCAATACAACACTACATAAAGAGAGACCTAAGACAACAACATAGCATGGTAGCAATACAACACTACATAAAGAGAGACCTAAGACAACAACATAGCATGGTAGCAATACAACACTACATAAAGAGAGACCTAAGACAACAACATAGCATGGTAGCAATACAACACTACATAAAGAGAGACCTAAGACAACAACATAGCATGGTAGCAATACAACACTACATAAAGAGAGACCTAAGACAACAACATAGCATGGTAGCAATACAACACTACATAAAGAGAGACCTAAGACAACAACATAGCATGGTAGCAATACAACACTACATAAAGAGAGACCTAAGACAATAACATAGCATGGTAGCAATACAACACCACATAAAGAGAGACCTAAGACAACAACATAGCATGGTAGCAATACAACACTACATAAAGAGAGACCTAAGACAACAACATAGCATGGTAGCAATACAACACTACATAAAGAGAGACCTAAGACAACAACATAGCATGGTAGCAATACAACACTACATAAAGAGAGACCTAAGACAACAACATAGCATGGTAGCAATACAACACTACATAAAGAGAGACCTAAGACAACAACATAGCATGGTAGCAATACAACACTACATAAAAGAGACCTAAGACAACAACATAGCATGGTAGCAATACAACACTACATAAAGAGAGACCTAAGACAACAACATAGCATGGTAGCAATACAACACTACATAAAGAGAGACCTAAGACAACAACATAGCATGGTAGCAATACAACACTACATAAAGAGAGACCTAAGACAACAACATAGCATGGTAGCAATACAACATGACAACAACATGGTAGCAACACAACACTACATAAAGAGAGACCTAAGACAACAACATAGCATGGTAGCAATACAACACTACATAAAGAGAGACCTAAGACAACAACATAGCATGGTAGCAATACAACACTACATAAAGAGAGACCTAAGACAACAACATAGCATGGTAGCAATACAACACTACATAAAGAGAGACCTAAGACAACAACATAGCATGGTAGCAATACAACACTACATAAAGAGAGACCTAAGACAACAACATAGCATGGTAGCAATACAACACTACATAAAGAGAGACCTAAGACAACAACATAGCATGGTAGCAATACAACACTACATAAAGAGAGACCTAAGACAACAACATAGCATGGTAGCAATACAACATGACAACAACATGGTAGCAATACAACACTACACAAAGAGAGACCTAAGACAACAACATAGCATGGTAGCAATACAACATGGTAGCAATACAACATGGTAGCAATACAACATGGTAGCAATACAACATGGTAGCAACACAACACTACATAAAGAGAGACCTAAGACAACAACATAGCATGGTAGCAATACAACATGACAACAACATGGTAGCAATACAACATGGTAGCAATACAACACTACATAAAGAGAGACCTAAGACAACAACATAGCATGGTAGCAATACAACACTACATAAAGAGAGACCTAAGACAACAACATAGCATGGTAGCAATACAACACTACATAAAGAGAGACCTAAGACAACAACATAGCATGGTAGCAATACAACACTACATAAAGAGAGACCTAAGACAACAACATAGCATGGTAGCAATACAACACTACATAAAGAGAGACCTAAGACAACAACATAGCATGGTAGCAATACAACACTACATAAAGAGAGACCTAAGACAACAACATAGCATGGTAGCAATACAACACTACATAAAGAGAGACCTAAGACAACAACATAGCATGGTAGCAATACAACACTACATAAAGAGAGACCTAAGACAACAACATAGCATGGTAGCAATACAACACTACATAAAGAGAGACCTAAGACAACAACATAGCATGGTAGCAATACAACACTACATAAAGAGAGACCTAAGACAACAACATAGCATGGTAGCAATACAACACTACATAAAGAGAGACCTAAGACAACAACATAGCATGGTAGCAATACAACACTACATAAAGAGAGACCTAAGACAACAACATAGCATGGTAGCAATACAACACTACATAAAGAGAGACCTAAGACAACAACATAGCATGGTAGCAATACAACACTACATAAAGAGAGACCTAAGACAACAACATAGCATGGTAGCAATACAACACTACATAAAGAGAGACCTAAGACAACAACATAGCATGGTAGCAATACAACACTACATAAAGAGAGACCTAAGACAACAACATAGCATGGTAGCAATACAACACTACATAAAGAGAGACCTAAGACAACAACATAGCATGGTAGCAATACAACACTACATAAAGAGAGACCTAAGACAACAACATAGCATGGTAGCAATACAACACTACATAAAGAGAGACCTAAGACAATAACATAGCATGGTAGCAATACAACACTACATAAAGAGAGACCTAAGACAACAACATAGCATGGTAGCAATACAACACTACATAAAGAGAGACCTAAGACAATAACATAGCATGGTAGCAACACAACACTACATAAAGAGAGACCTAAGACAACAACATAGCATGGTAGCAATACAACACTACATAAAGAGAGACCTAAGACAACAACATAGCATGGTAGCAATACAACACTACATAAAGAGAGACCTAAGACAACAACATAGCATGGTAGCAATACAACACTACATAAAGAGAGACCTAAGACAACAACATAGCATGGTAGCAATACAACACTACATAAAGAGAGACCTAAGACAACAACATAGCATGGTAGCAATACAACACTACATAAAGAGAGACCTAAGACAACAACATAGCATGGTAGCAATACAACACTACATAAAGAGAGACCTAAGACAACAACATAGCATGGTAGCAATACAACACTACATAAAGAGAGACCTAAGACAACAACATAGCATGGTAGCAATACAACATGACAACAACATGGTAGCAACACAACACTACATAAAGAGAGACCTAAGACAACAACATAGCATGGTAGCAATACAACACTACATAAAGAGAGACCTAAGACAACAACATAGCATGGTAGCAATACAACACTACATAAAGAGAGACCTAAGACAACAACATAGCATGGTAGCAATACAACACTACATAAAGAGAGACCTAAGACAACAACATAGCATGGTAGCAATACAACACTACATAAAGAGAGACCTAAGACAACAACATAGCATGGTAGCAATACAACACTACATAAAGAGAGACCTAAGACAACAACATAGCATGGTAGCAATACAACACTACATAAAGAGAGACCTAAGACAACAACATAGCATGGTAGCAATACAACACTACATAAAGAGAGACCTAAGACAACAACATAGCATGGTAGCAATACAACACTACATAAAGAGAGACCTAAGACAACAACATAGCATGGTAGCAATACAACATGGTAGCAACACAACACTACATAAAGAGAGACCTAAGACAACAACATAGCATGGTAGCAATACAACATGGTAGCAATACAACATGGTAGCAACACAACATGGTAGCAGCACAAAACATGGTACAAACATTATTGGGCTACAGACAACAGCACAAAAGGCAAGGTAGAGACAACAACATAGCATGGTAGCAATACAACACTACATAAAGAGAGACCTAAGACAACAACATAGCATGGTAGCAATACAACATGGTAGCAACACAACACTACATAAAGAGAGACCTAAGACAACAACATAGCATGGTAGCAATACAACATGGTAGCAATACAACATGGTAGCAATACAACATGGTAGCAACACAACATGGTAGCAGCACAAAACATGGTACAAACATTATTGGGCTACAGACAACAGCACAAAAGGCAAGGTAGAGACAACAACATAGCATGGTAGCAATACAACACTACATAAAGAGAGACCTAAGACAACAACATAGCATGGTAGCAATACAACATGGTAGCAACACAACACTACATAAAGAGAGACCTAAGACAACAACATAGCATGGTAGCAATACAACATGGTAGCAATACAACATGGTAGCAACACAACATGGTAGCAGCACAAAACATGGTACAAACATTATTGGGCTACAGACAGCAGCACAAAAGGCAAGGTAGAGACAACAACATAGCATGGTAGCAATACAACACTACATAAAGAGAGACCTAAGACAACAACATAGCATGGTAGCAATACAACACTACATAAAGAGAGACCTAAGACAACAACATAGCATGGTAGCAATACAACACTACATAAAGAGAGACCTAAGACAACAACATAGCATGGTAGCAATACAACACTACATAAAGAGAGACCTAAGACAACAACATAGCATGGTAGCAATACAACACTACATAAAGAGAGACCTAAGACAACAACATAGCATGGTAGCAATACAACACTACATAAAGAGAGACCTAAGACAACAACATAGCATGGTAGCAATACAACACTACATAAAGAGAGACCTAAGACAATAACATAGCATGGTAGCAATACAACACTACATAAAGAGAGACCTAAGACAACAACATAGCATGGTAGCAATACAACACTACATAAAGAGAGACCTAAGACAACAACATAGCATGGTAGCAATACAACACTACATAAAGAGAGACCTAAGACAACAACATAGCATGGTAGCAATACAACACTACATAAAGAGAGACCTAAGACAACAACATAGCATGGTAGCAATACAACATGGTAGCAATACAACATGGTAGCAACACAACATGGTAGCAGCACAAAACATGGTACAAACATTATTGGGCTACAGACAGCAGCACAAAAGGCAAGGTAGAGACAACAACATAGCATGGTAGCAATACAACACTACATAAAGAGAGACCTAAGACAACAACATAGCATGGTAGCAATACAACATGGTAGCAACACAACACTACATAAAGAGAGACCTAAGACAACAACATAGCATGGTAGCAATACAACATGGTAGCAACACAACACTACATAAAGAGAGACCTAAGACAACAACATAGCATGGTAGCAATACAACATGGTAGCAACACAACATGGTAGCAGCACAAAACATGGTACAAACATTATTGGGCTACAGACAACAGCACAAAAGGCAAGGTAGAGACAACAACATAGCATGGTAGCAATACAACACTACATAAAGAGAGACCTAAGACAACAACATAGCATGGTAGCAATACAACATGGTAGCAACACAACACTACATAAAGAGAGACCTAAGACAACAACATAGCATGGTAGCAATACAACATGGTAGCAATACAACATGGTAGCAACACAACATGGTAGCAGCACAAAACATGGTACAAACATTATTGGGCTACAGACAGCAGCACAAAGGGCAAGGTAGGGACAACAACATAGCATGGTAGCAATACAACATGGTAGCAATACAACATGGTAGCAACACAACATGGTAGCAGCACAAAACATGGTACAAACATTATTGGGCTACAGACAGCAGCACAAAAGGGGAAGGTAGAGACAACAACATAGCATGTGAAGCAGCCACAACAATCTAACCTGAACCCCTAATCCCCTAGCTTATCTAACCTGAACCCCTAATCCCCTAGCTTATCTAACCTGAACCCCTAATCCCCTAGCTTATCTAACCTGAACCCCTAATCCCCTAGCTTATCTAACCTGAACCCCTAATCCCCTAGCTTATCTAACCTGAACCCCTAATCCCCTAGCTTATCTAACCTGAACCCCTAATCCCTAGCTTATCTAACCTGAACCCCTAATCCCCTAGCTTATCTAACCTGAACCCCTAATCCCTAGCTTATCTAACCTGAACCCCTAATCCCCTAGCTTATCTAACCTGAACCCCTAATCCCTAGCTTATCTAACCTGAACCCCTAATCCCTAGCTTATCTAACCTGAACCCCTAATCCCTAGCTTATCTAACCTGAACCCCTAATCCCCTAGCTTATCTAACCTGAACCCCTAATCCCCTAGCTTATCTAACCTGAACCCCTAATCCCCTAGCTTATCTAACCTTAACCCCTAATCCCCTAGCTTATCTAACCTTAGCCACCAAGCTAACACCCGTTAAGGTGCTTTAGGTGCCAAGGATTCAGAGGTGTTGTAGCAGTGTGAAGAAGGGAGATCCCAAGATGTGAGAGAACTGTGCAGGATAGGAGTGTAAAGCTGGGATAGAGAAAGCACTGTGGGGTTGCCAATGCAGCTGGGGATACAAAGTGCAGAGAGAGAGAGAGAGAGGGAGAGAGAGAGAGAGAGAGAGAGAGAGGGAGAGAGAGAGAGAGAGAGAGAGAGAGAGAGAGAGAGAGAGAGAGGGAGAGTTCACGTGGGGTAGAACGTTTCCTATGCAGGGAGTGAAGAAAGCAGTGGATAGCCCAAGGGTGAGTGATTCAACTGGAAGCACCCCCCCACTGAGTAGGCCAGAAGTAAGGTTAGATTTCTTGCGTTTGTAGCCATGGTGATCAACTGTACTGATGGAACAGAAACCACAGAAGATATATGAGGTAGTTGCAGCAGCAACTGTAGAAGATCTGCAAGGAGTTTAGAGAAGAGAGGTTACATCCTCCCAGGCTGATGTTGAGGGACGAAGTAGTGGGAGGGTGTACAGGTACAGGGTTAGATAGTAGATAGTGTATAGGTACAGGGTTAGATAGTAGATAGTGTATAGGTGCAGGGTTAGATAGTGTATAGGTACAAGGTTAGATTGTCTATAGGTACAGGGTTAGATAGTGCATATTGGTGAGGTTTTAATGGGTGTAGGGTTAGTTAGTCGGCCAATTTTTTTCACAAGGTAATGAATTCATACCAAAGAATAGTAGGCTGATACACAGCCAATACAGTAGGTGGCGACATGCACCTATAATATTTGTTTGCGGACCGCCATAATAGCAACGAAGAAGAAGCGGCAGAAAATTCACACGAAGAAGAAAAGCCCCCTGCTCTTAGTCTTGACTTCGTCGCCACCTAGTGGTCCACAAACACTCTGCAGGGAAGATGAATCATGTGGTTTGTCATGTGATGATAAACAGGAATTGAATTGTAAAAACTTGAAACGGTCAACATTTAGCGAGCAACGACACGATCCTATAGGTGTATACCTTAAGGTGAGTAGGGTTGTGAAATGATGCATGTAAAACATTTAGAAAGTAGAAAACTAGTCATCGCTCGGTTCGGTAGAATTCAGCGCTTGTTGCAAAATATCTTTCCGGCCACTCGCTTCAAACTAGCCTGCTGGTGATAACTACATATACAATTATTTCATGTAGCTATCTGAACTCGTTAACATTATACACATGAATACTATTTAGAGATGCAGTTTTAGTCCCTGGTTTAACCTGTGGCAGCTGTGTCTCTTCTTTTTTTTTTTTGTACACAATACTAGAGTAGAAGTGGGCCAGAGCCCGAATTGCAGAGGCGCCTTGTCGACCTGAGACCGTCGCCATGGTGGATTTCCTGGCGGAAAACAACCTGTGTGGTCAGGCGGTGCTGAGGATCGTGTCCCGGGGAAACGCTATCATCGCCGAGCTCCTCCGCCTCTCGGAGTTCATCCCTGCTGTCTTCAGACTCAAAGACAAAAGCGACCAGCAGAAATACGGAGACATCATCTGTGACTTCAGCTACTTCAAGGTGAGATGGGGAGGGGGGGTTGTCTTGTTCAATGAGTGTGAGATGAGATCACAGTGAAAGGACATTGTTTGGGGTGCACCTCCTTCGGTAATGGACACACACACCGCCAGTGTCATGGTTAGGCCTTTCCAGTTATCTGATTGTTACCTGTCATCTATGAACTAGATTGTTTAGAATGTGTTATGGCATGATGATGATGATGAAGAAGAACAGGGATAAAACATGAGTAACCCTTTCTCCCCGTTGCCTTCCAGGGTCCAGAGTACTACGACAGTAAGCTAGAAGCCAAACCAGATCTGCAGGATCTGGACGATGAGTTCCGGGAGAACAACCTGGAGATACTCTCACGGTTCTACCTGGCGTTTGAAAGTGTTCACAAGTACATCGTTGATCTAATCAGGTCATACAGAATTACCTGTCTGTCTGTCTGTCTGTCTGTCTGTCTGTCTGTCATACAGAATTACCTGTCTGTCTGTCTGTCTGTCATACAGAATTACCTGTCTGTCTGTCTGTCATACAGAATTACCTGTCTGTCTGTCTGTCTGTCTGTCTGTGTCTGTCTGTCATACAGAATTACCTGTCTGTCTGTCTGTCTGTCTGTCTGTCTGTGTTGAAAGTGTCCTTCCTTCCTTCCGTCTGTCCTTCCTTCCTTCCTTCCTTCCTTCCTTCCTTCCTTCCTTCCTTCCTTCCTTCCTTCCTTCCTTCCTTCCTTCCTTCCACCAGGTCTGTTTTGGATTTACGTATTTTTGGTCTGTTCAGTCATTGAGCTGAAGTCTTACTGTGTGTTGTCTCCTCACCATGTCAAGTAGTCTGTCTCTGTCTCCTCACCATGCTTTATCTAATCAGCTGTTCTGTCTCCTCACCATGCTTTATCTAATCAGCTGTTCTGTCTCCTCACCATGCTTTATCTAATCAGCTGTTCTGTCTCCTCACCATGCTTTATCTAATCAGCTGTTCTGTCTCCTCACCATGCTTTATCTAATCAGCTGTTCTGTCTCCTCACCATGCTTTATCTAATCAGCTGTCTCTGTCTCCTCACCATGCTTTATCTAATCAGCTGTTCTGTCTCCTCACCATGCTTTATCTAATCAGCTGTTCTGTCTCCTCACCATGCTTTATCTAATCAGCTGTTCTGTCTCCTCACCATGCTTTATCTAATCAGCTGTTCTGTCTCTGTCTCCTCACCATGCTTTATCTAATCAGCTGTTCTGTCTCCTCACCATGCTTTATCTAATCAGCTGTTCTGTCTCTGTCTCCTCACCATGCTTTATCTAATCAGCTGTTCTGTCTCCTCACCATGCTTTATCTAATCAGCTGTTCTGTCTGTCTCCTCACCATGCTTTATCTAATCAGCTGTTCTGTCTCCTCACCATGCTTTATCTAATCAGCTGTTCTGTCTCCTCACCATGCTTTATCTAATCAGCTGTTCTGTCTCCTCACCATGCTTTATCTAATCAGCTGTTCTGTCTCTGTCTCCTCTGCTTTATCTAATCAGCTGTTCTGTCTCCTCACCATGCTTTATCTAATCAGCTGTTCTGTCTCCTCACCATGCTTTATCTAATCAGCTGTTCTGTCTCTGTCTCCTCACCATGCTTTATCTAATCAGCTGTTCTGTCTCTGTCTCCTCACCATGCTTTATCTAATCAGCTGTTCTGTCTCCTCACCATGCTTTATCTAATCAGCTGTTCTGTCTCCTCACCATGCTTTATCTAATCAGCTGTTCTGTCTCCTCACCATGCTTTATCTAATCAGCTGTCTCTGTCTCCTCACCATGCTTTATCTAATCAGCTGTTCTGTCTCCTCACCATGCTTTATCTAATCAGCTGTTCTGTCTCCTCACCATGCTTTATCTAATCAGCTGTTCTGTCTCCTCACCATGCTTTATCTAATCAGCTGTTCTGTCTCCTCACCATGCTTTATCTAACCAGCTGTTCTGTCTCTGTCTCCTCACCATGCTTTATCTAATCAGCTGTTCTGTCTCCTCACCATGCTTTATCTAATCAGCTGTCTCTGTCTCCTCACCATGCTTTATCTAATCAGCTGTTCTGTCTCCTCACCATGCTTTATCTAATCAGCTGTTCTGTCTCCTCACCATGCTTTATCTAATCAGCTGTTCTCTGTCTCCTCACCATGCTTTATCTAATCAGCTGTTCTGTCTCCTCACCATGCTTTATCTAATCAGCTGTTCTGTCTCTGTCTCCTCACCATGCTTTATCTAATCAGCTGTTCTGTCTCCTCACCATGCTTTATCTAATCAGCTGTTCTGTCTCCTCACCATGCTTTATCTAATCAGCTGTTCTGTCTCCTCACCATGCTTTATCTAATCAGCTGTCTCTGTCTCCTCACCATGCTTTATCTAATCAGCTGTTCTGTCTCCTCACCATGCTTTATCTAATCAGCTGTTCTGTCTCCTCACCATGCTTTATCTAATCAGCTGTTCTGTCTCTGTCTCCTCACCATGCTTTATCTAATCAGCTGTTCTGTCTCTGTCTCCTCACCATGCTTTATCTAATCAGCTGTTCTGTCTCTGTCTCCTCACCATGCTTTATCTAATCAGCTGTTCTGTCTCTGTCTCCTCACCATGCTTTATCTAATCAGCTGTTCTGTCTCCTCACCATGCTTTATCTAATCAGCTGTTCTGTCTCCTCACCATGCTTTATCTAATCAGCTGTTCTGTCTCCTCACCATGCTTTATCTAATCAGCTGTTCTGTCTCCTCACCATGCTTTATCTAATCAGCTGTTCTGTCTCCTCACCATGCTTTATCTAATCAGCTGTCTCTGTCTCCTCACCATGCTTTATCTAATCAGCTGTTCTGTCTCCTCACCATGCTTTATCTAATCAGCTGTTCTGTCTCCTCACCATGCTTTATCTAATCAGCTGTCTCTGTCTCCTCACCATGCTTTATCTAATCAGCTGTTCTGTCTCCTCACCATGCTTTATCTAATCAGCTGTTCTGTCTCCTCACCATGCTTTATCTAATCAGCTGTTCTGTCTCCTCACCATGCTTTATCTAATCAGCTGTTCTGTTCTGTCTCCTCACCATGCTTTATCTAATCAGCTGTTCTGTCTCCTCACCATGCTTTATCTAATCAGCTGTTCTGTCTCCTCACCATGCTTTATCTAATCAGCTGTTCTGTCTCTCCTCACCATGCTTTATCTAATCAGCTGTTCTGTCTCCTCACCATGCTTTATCTAATCAGCTGTCTCTGTCTCCTCACCATGCTTTATCTAATCAGCTGTTCTGTCTCTGTCTCCTCACCATGCTTTATCTAATCAGCTGTTCTGTCTCCTCACCATGCTTTATCTAATCAGCTGTTCTGTCTCCTCACCATGCTTTATCTAATCAGCTGTCTCTGTCTCCTCACCATAACCAGCTGTTTTATCTAATCAGCTGTTCTGTCTCCTCACCATGCTTTATCTAATCAGCTGTTCTGTCTCCTCACCATGCTTTATCTAATCAGCTGTTTCTGTCTCCTCACCATGCTTTATCTAATCAGCTGTAACTCTGTCTCCTCACCAGATTTTTTATCTAATCATCTTGCTGTTCTGTCTCCTCACCATGCTTTATCTAATCACGCTGTCTGTTCCTCACCATGCTTTATCTAATCAGCTGTTCTGCAATGTCCTGAAGGTATGTTTAGTCTACAGTGTGCTGTTCTGTCTCCTTGGTAACCATGCTTTATCTAATCAGCTGTCTGTCTCCTCACCATGCTTTTCCTTGGTAACCAGTGTGAGGTCCTGTATGTCCTGAAGGTATGTTAGAGTCCTACCATGTGCTGTTCTGTCTCCTAACCAGGTCCTGTATGCTTATCTAATCAGCTGTTCTGTCTGACCTCACCATGCTTTATCTAATCAGCTGTCTCTGTCTCCTCACCATGCTTTATCTAATCAGCTGTCTCTGTTTGTCTCCTCACCAGTGTGAGGACCTGAAGGTATGTGAGAGTCCTAATGTGCTGTTTGTCTCCTCACCATGCTTTATCTAATCAGCTGTTTTGTCTCCTAACCAGTGTGTCCTGAAGGTATCTAATCATGTGCTGTTTGTCTCCTTGGTAACCAGTGTGAGGTCCTGAAGGTATGTTAGTCCTAATGTGCTGTTTGTCTCTCCTCAGGTCCTGTATGTCCTGAAGGTATGTTATCCTAATGTGCTGTTTGTCTCCTCAGTGTGAGGTCCCATGTCCTGAAGGTTTATCTAATCAGTTTGTCTCCTTGGTAACCAGTGTGAGGTCCTCATGTCCTGAAGGTATGTTAGTCCTAATGTGCTGTTTGTCTCCTTGGTCACCATGTCCTGAAGGTTATCTACCATGTGCTGTTTTCTCCTCTAACCAGGTGATCCTGATGATCTGTATGTGAAGGAGTTTACCATGTGCAACAGACCTTGGAGACCGGTGCTGCTGAATGAGGATGGAAAACAGCTGCTGTTTAAAAAAACCAGTGTGAGGTCCTTTATTTAGGTAATCCTTTTATTTTGTCTCTTGGTCAAGTCAGTTAAGGTAATAAATTAGTGTTTTAACCAATGAGGTATGTTAAGTCTAGCCTTGTTCAGGGCTGTTTGGGTAACCTGAGGTCCTATGTTCAGGGTTAGTCCTACCATGTGCTGTTTGTCTCCTTGTAACCAGTGTGAGGTCCTGAACAGTGAGAGTCCTACCATGTGCTGTTTGTCTCCTTGGTAACCAGTGTGGCGCTGTATCTCTAGTCCTTGTTCAGAAGATGGAGGGGGAGGTCAGGATGCTGGTGTCCTACTAACCCTTGCAACGCTGTTTTTGGGGAAAATGGCTTCTACATCCTTTATACAATCCTATAATACTAGGCTAGTATCTATAATACTATGATAGTATCTATAATACTGTGATAGTATCTATAATACTTGATAGTATCTATAATACTATGATAGTATCATACTGTGATAGTATCTATTTAGTGATAGTATCTATAATACTATGATGTATCTATAATACTCTCTAAAATGGAGTCCTACATCCTTTATACAATCCTATCTAAGTACTGTTTTATTACCTTTAATAGTGGAGGATCTATAATGCTGTGTGTCCTACTATGATAGTATCTATAATACTGTTCTACATCCTTTATCTATAATACTATGATAGTATCTATAATACTATGATAGTATCTATAATGTGATAGTATCTATAATACTCTCTATAATAATGTAATACTATCTACATCCTTTATACAATCCTTTTAAGAATCAATCCTCTTTGTTATTTTGTCAGGGACCCTTTAATGGTGTCAGTAATACTATCTGTAATACTATACTACTATATATAATACTATCTATAATACTGTAATACTATCTATAATACTATACTATATCTATCTACTATAACTGTATACTCTCTACTAATACTATGATATCTACTATAATACTGTAATACTATCTATAATACTGTAATACTACTATCTATACTGTATGATAATCTATAATACTATGTAATACTCTCTATAATACTATATACTGTATTACTCTCTATAATATAGTACTATCTATTATCTATACTACTATCTATAATACTGTACTACTATCTATAATACTGTAATACTCTCTATAATACTGTAATGCTCTCTATAATACTGTAGTACTATCTATCATACTGTAGTAGTACTACAGTATTGTAGTAGTATCTATCATTTGAATGAAAGAAAAACAACCATCTGATTGGAGCGTGCTACTAGCTATACATGTCCTGTTTGTGTGTCCAGTGCTGCCCGCTCCTCAGCAGACTCTAACCTGGATGACATCTGTAAGCTGCTGCGGAGTACTGGCTACTCCAGCCAATCAGGGGCCAAGCGGCCAGCTAACTACCCCGAGAGCTACTTCCAGAGAGTACCTATCAGTTCTACCTTCATCAGCATGGTGATCGGGAGGCTGCGCTCTGACGACATCTATAACCAGGTACGATCTCGAAGAGAGTACCTATCAGTTCTACCTTCATCAGCATGGTGACATCTATAACCAGGTAGAACTGATAGGTTATTGTTGTTATTATTGTTGTTATTATTATTATTGTTATTATTATTATTGGTGTTGTTATTGTTATTATTATTATTGTTTATTATTGGTGTTGTTATTGTTATTATTTATTGTTGTTATTATTGTTATTGTTATTATTGTTATTATTGTTATTGTTATTATTGTTGTTATTATTATTATTATTGTTGTTGTTGTTATTGTTATTATTATTATTATTGTTATTATTGTTATTATTATTATTGTTATTATTAGTATTATCATTGTTATTATTATTATTATTATCATTATTATTATTATTATTAGTGTTATTATTATTAGTGTTTATTATTATTGCTATTATTATTATTATTAGTGTTATTATTGTTGTTGTTGTTGTTATTATTATTGTTGTTATTGTTTTAAACCATTTGTTTTCTTACCTTTTTTAAAATGGAGTGTCATACTAACCCACTGTCATATGGAGTGTCATACTAACCCACTGTCATATGGAGTGTCATACTGTCTGTATGGAGTGTACTAACCCACTGTCATATGGAGTGTCATACTAACCCACTGTCATATGGAGTGTCATACTAACCCACTGTCATATGGAGTGTCATACTAACCCACTGTCATATGGAGTGTCATACTAACCCACTGTCATATGGAGTGTCATACTAACCCACTGTCATATGGAGTGTCATACTAACCCACTGTCATATGGAGTGTCATACTAACCCACTGTCATATGGAGTGTCATACTAACCCACTGTCATATGGAGTGTCATACTAACCCACTGTCATATGGAGTGTCATACTAACCCACTGTCATATGGAGTGTCATACTAACCCACTGTCATATGGAGTGTCATACTAACCCACTGTCATATGGAGTGTCATACTAACCCACTGTCATATGGAGTGTCATACTAACCCACTGTCATATGGAGTGTCATACTAACCCACTGTCATATGGAGTGTCATACTAACCCACTGTCATATGGAGTGTCATACTAACCCACTGTCATATGGAGTGTCATACTAACCCACTGTCATATGGAGTGTCATACTAACCCACTGTCATATGGAGTGTCATACTAACCCACTGTCATATGGAGTGTCATACTAACCCACTGTCATATGGAGTGTCATACTAACCCACTGTCATATGGAGTGTCATACTAACCCACTGTCATATGGAGTGTCATACTAACCCACTGTCATATGGAGTGTCATACTAACCCACTGTCATATGGAGTGTCATACTAACCCACTGTCATATGGAGTGTCATACTAACCCACTGTCATATGGAGTGTCATACTAACCCACTGTCATATGGAGTGTCATACTAACCCACTGTCATATGGAGTGTCATACTAACCCACTGTCATATGGAGTGTCATACTAACCCACTGTCCTCCTAGTTAGTATTGTAAACACCCCATTGGTTCCCTTTTATTTGATTTATTTTACCTTTATTTAACCAGGCAAGTCAGTTAAGAACAAATTCTTATTTTCAATGACGGCCTAGGAACACTGGGTTAACTGCCTTGTTCAGGGGCAGAACGACAGATTTGTACCTTGTCAGCTCGGGGATTTGAACTTGCAACCTTTCGGTTACTTGTCCAACACTCTAACCACTAGGCTACCCTGCCGCCCCAGGGTAGCCTAGTGGTTAGTATTCTTGAACTGAATGACATTTCTTACACACTCACTAATGCTACAATATTACATTGTCTTTAATGTTTTATTCAATCTATTTGTATGTTACGATCATGAAATCTTCTGATTCTCAGATCCATGTTTTCTAAAGCTGTCCCTGTCTCTAAAGCTGTCCTGTGTCTCCTAAAGCTGTCCTGTGTCTCCTAAAGCTGTCCTGTGTCTCCTAAAGCTGTCCTGTGTCTCTAAAGCTGTCCTGTGTCTCTAAAGCTGTCCTGTGTCTCTAAAGCTGTCCTGTGTCTCTAAAGCTGTCCTGTGTCTCTAAAGCTGTCCTGTGTCTCCTAAAGCTGTCCTGTGTCTCTAAAGCTGTCCTGTGTCTCCTAAAGCTGTCCTGTGTCTCTAAAGCTGTCCTGTGTCTCTAAAGCTGTCCTGTGTCTCTAAAGCTGTCCTGTGTCTCTAAAGCTGTCCTGTGTCTCCTAAAGCTGTCCTGTGTCTCTAAAGCTGTCCTGTGTCTCTAAAGCTGTCCTGTGTCTCCTAAAGCTGTCCTGTGTCCCCTAAAGCTGTCCTGTGTCTCTAAAGCTGTCCTGTGTCCCTAAAGCTGTCCTGTGTCCTCTAAAGCTGTCCTGTGTCTCTAAAGCTGTCCTGTGTCTCTAAAGCTGTCCTGTGTCTCTAAAGCTGTCCTGTGTCTCTAAAGCTGTCCTGCGTCTCTAAAGCTGTCCTGTGTCTCTAAAGCTGTCCTGTGTCTCCTAAAGCTGTCCTGTCCTGTGTCCTGTCTAAAGCTGTCCTGTGTCTCTAAAGCTGTCCTGTGTCCTCTAAAGCTGTCCTGTGTCCTCTAAAGCTGTCCTGTGTCCCCTAAAGCTGTCCTGCGTCTCTAAAGCTGTCCTGCGTCTCTAAAGCTGTCCTGTGTCTCTAAAGCTGTCCTGCGTCTCTAAAGCTGTCCTGCGTCTCTAAAGCTGTCCTGCGTCTCTAAAGCTGTCCTGCGTCTCTAAAGCTGTCCTGTGTCTCTAAAGCTGTCCCGTCTCTAAAGCTGTGTCTCCTAAAGCTGTCCTGTGTCTCCTAAAGCTGTCCTGTGTCTCCTAAAGCTGTCCCTAAAGTGTCTCTCTAAAGCTGTCCTGTGTCTCTAAAGCTGTCCTGTGTCTCTAAAGCTGTCCTGTGTCTCCTAAAGCTGTCCTGTGTCTCCTAAAGCTGTCCTGTGTCTCTAAAGCTGTCCTGTGTCTCTAAAGCTGTCCTGTGTCTCTAAAGCTGTCCTGTGTCTCTAAAGCTGTCCTGTGTCTCTAAAGCTGTCCTGTGTCTCTAAAGCTGTCCTGTGTCTCTCCTGTGTCTAAAGCTGTCCTGTGTCTCTAAAGCTGTCCTGTGTCTCTAAAGCTGTCCTGTGTCTCTAAAGCTGTCCTGTGTCTCTAAAGCTGTCCTGTGTCTCTAAAGCTGTCCTGTGTCTCTAAAGCTGTCCTGTGTCTCTAAAGCTGTCCTGTGTCTCTAAAGCTGTCCTGTGTCTCTCTAAAGCTGTCCTGTGTCTCCTAAAGCTGTCCTGTGTCTCCTAAAGCTGTCCTGTGTCTCTCCTAAAGCTGTCCTGTGTCTCTAAAGCTGTCCTGTGTCTCTAAAGCTGTCCTGTGTCTCTAAAGCTGTCCTGTGTCTCCTAAAGCTGTCCTGTGTCTCCTAAAGCTGTCCTGTGTCTCCTAAAGCTGTCCTGTGTCTCCTAAAGCTGTCCTGTGTCTCTAAAGCTGTCCTGTGTCTCTAAAGCTGTCCTGTGTCTCCTAAAGCTGTCCTGTGTCTCCTAAAGCTGTCCTGTGTCTCCTAAAGCTGTCCTGTGTCTCCTAAAGCTGTCCTGTGTCTCCTAAAGCTGTCCTGTGTCTCTAAAGCTGTCCTGTGTCTCCTAAAGCTGTCCTGTGTCTCCTAAAGCTGTCCTGTGTCTCCTAAAGCTGTCCTGTGTCTCCCCCAGGTGTCTGCGTACCCTCTGCCTGAGCATCGCAGCACAGCGTTGGCTAACCAGGCTGCCATGCTGTATGTCTGTCTCTACTTCATTCCCTCCATACTTCAGACTCAACAGGCCAAGATGAGGGAGATAGTGGATAAGTACTTCCCTGATAACTGGGTGAGAGACTGACTACTTCCCTGATAACTGGGTGAGAGACTGACTCTACTTCCCTGATAACTGGGTGAGAGACTGACTCTACTTCCCTGATAACTGGGTGAGAGACTGTATCTAAACTCTACTTCCCTGTTAACTGGGTGAGAGACTGACTCTACTTCCCTGATAACTGGGTGAGAGACTGTATCTAAACTCTACTTCCCTGATAACTGGGTGAGAGACTGTATCTGAACTCTACTTCTCTGTTAACTGGGTGAGAGACTGACTCTACTTCCCGATAACTGGGTGAGAGACTGTATCTAAACTCTACTTCTCTGTTAACTGGGTGAGAGACTGACTCTACTTCCCTGATAACTGGGTGAGACTGTATCTAAACTCTACTTCCCTGATAACTGAGAGACTGACTACTTCCCTGATAACTGGGTGAGAGACTGTATCTAAACTCTACTTCCCTGATTACTGGGTGAGAGACTGTATCTAAACTCTACTTCCTGTTAACTGGGTGAGAGACTGACTCTACTTCCCCGATAACTGGGTGAGAGACCGTATCTACTTCCCTGATAACTGGGTGAGAGACTGTATCTAAACTCTACTTCCCTGATAACTGGGTGAGAGACTGTATCTAAACTCTACTTCCCTGATAACTGGGTGAGAGACTGTATCTAAACTCTACTTCCCTGATAACTGGGTGAGAGACTGTATCTAAACTCTACTTCCCTGATAACTGGGTGAGAGACTGTATCTAAACTCTACTTCCCTGATAACTGGGTGAGAGACTGACTCTACTTCCATGATAACTGGGTGAGAGACTGTATCTAATCTCTACTTCCCTGAATACTAGGAAAAACATTTAGAGTACTTGTTTGTCTTGATGCGGTATATTTCCTCGGTCTCCAGCCATTACGCTCGTTTCAAGTATTGACAATTTCTCCTCTGCAGGTCATCAGTGTCTACATGGGAATCACTGTGAATCTGGTGGAGGCCTGGGAACCGTATAAAGCTGCGAAGATCGCCCTCAACTACACCCTGGACTCAGCCAATATCAGAGAGCAGGTACGGAGGCGAACGGGCTATACTGACAAAACGTCTGCTAACGTGAAATGGTTTCACTCGGGTTTCCCATCAGGCCTTGCTAGAGACGTGACTCTCCCATCATATCCTTCACAAGTTGTTGTGGAAAATGTGGAAGGTTCGAAGGCCTGCTTATGACCCCCCACTGCCATGTTATAACACCTGTTATAACACCCTATACGTCAACCCTCCTCTAGGCCAGTCGTTATTCAGTCAGCATGGAGGGCCTGCTTATGACCCCCACTGCCATGTTATAACACCTGTTATAACACCCTATAACCATCCGTACTCCAACCCTCCTCTAGGCCAGTCGTTATTCAGTCAGCATGGAGGGCCTGAGGCCACAGATCCAGCAGCTGCTGAAGGAAGGGTTCCTGAGGGAGGAGATCGTCCTGGATAACGTCCCCAAGCTGCTCAACTGTCTCCGGGACTGTAACGTTTCCATACGCTGGCTGATGCTACACACTGCAGACTCCGGTAGGGCCTTCCTGTTGACGTCTAGGTCCATGCATCAAATGGGCTTACTACTGATTTATGGAAGCATTAATAAAGGCCTTATGAAGGGTTCAGGAAGCATCTATAAAGGGTTCAGGAAGCGTCCATAAAGGGTTCAGGAAGCGTCCATAAAGGGTTCAGGAAGCGTCCATGAAGGGTTCAGGAAGCATCCATGAAGGGTTCAGGAAGCATCCATGAAGGGTTCATGAAGCGTCCATAAAGGGTTCATGAAGCGTCCATAAAGGGTTCATGAAGCGTCCATAAAGGGTTCATGAAGCATCCATAAAGGGTTCAGGAAGCGTCCATAAAGGGTTCAGGAAGCGTCCATAAAGGGTTCAGGAAGCATCCATAAAGGGTTCAGGAAGCGTCCATAAAGGGTTCATGAAGCATCCATAAAGGCATTAGAAAGGGTTCAGGAAGCATCCATAAAGGGTTCAGGAAGCATCCATAAAGGGTTCTGGAAGCGTCCATAAAGGGTTCAGGAAGCGTCCATAAAGGGTTCAGGAAGCGTCCATAAAGGGTTCAGGAAGCGTCCATAAAGGGTTCAGGAAGCGTCCATAAAGGGTTCAGGAAGCGTCCATAAAGGGTTCAGGAAGCGTCCATAAAGGGTTCATGAAGCATCCATGAAGGGTTCATGAAGCAGCGTCCATAAAGGGTTCATGAAGCGTCCATAAAGGGTTCAGGAAGCGTCCATAAAGGGTTCAGGAAGCGTCCATAAAGGGTTCAGGAAGCGTCCATAAAGGGTTCAGGAAGCGTCCATGAAGGGTTCAGGAAGCATCCATAAAGGGTTCAGGAAGCATCCATAAAGGGTTCAGGAAGCATCATAAAGGCATAAAGGGTTCAGGAAGCATCTATAAAGGGTTCAGGAAGCATCTATAAAGGGTTCAGGAAGCATCTATAAAGGGTTCAGGAAGCATCCATAAAGGGTTCAGGAAGCATCCATAAAGGGTTCAGGAAGCATCCATAAAGGGTTCAGGAAGGTCCATAAAGGGTTCAGGGAAGCGTCCATAAAGGGTTCAGGAAGCATCCCATAAAGGGTTCAGGAAGCATCCATAAAGGGTTCAGGAAGCATCCATAAAGGGTTCAGGAAGCATCCATAAAGGGTTCAGGAAGCATCCATAAAGGGTTCAGGAAGCATCCATAAAGGGTTCAGGAAGCATCCATAAAGGGTTCAGGAAGCATCCATAAAGGGTTCAGGAAGCATCCATATTCCTTATGAAGGGTTCATGAAGCCTTTTAATTTAGTTTGTTTAAAGTGGGAATGAGAAAAGTATCAAAATATCCATGCAGGGCAGAACCTCCAGTAGCATCATATCAGACAGAACCTCCAGTAGAATTGTGTCAGGAACCTCATAAAGGGTGTAATCCATGTCGGGCTGAACCTCGGGTGTAATCGTGTCGGGCTGAACCTCTGTGTAATCGTGTCGGGCTGAACCTCTGGTGTAATCGTGCCGGGCTGAACCTCTGGTGCATAATCGTGCCGGGCTGAACCTCTGGTGTATGTCGTGCCGGCTGAACCTCTGGGTAAATCGTCCGGGCTGAACCTCTGGTGTCATGTCGCATCCGGGCTGAACCTCTGGTGTAATCGTGCCGGGCTGAACCTCTGGTGCATCCGTGCCGGGCTGAACCATAAAGGGCTGAACCTGGGTACTGAACCTCTGGTGTTCGTGCCGGGCTGAACCTCTGGTGTAATCGTGCCGGGCTGAACCTAAAGGGTGTAATCATGCCGGGCTGAACCTCCGGTGTAATCGGCATTATGTCACGCCAGGCGACCTGGTGTCACGCCAGGCGACGCTGTGTCACGCCAGGTGCTCCTATATCCCGCCAGGCGCTCCATATCCCGCCAGGTGCTCCATAAGGGCCAGGTGCTCCATATCACGCCAGGTGCTCCTATATCCCGCCAGGTGCTCCATATCCCGCCAGGCGCTCCTATATCACGCCAGGCGCTCCTATATCACGCCAGGCGCTCCTATATCCCGCCAGGCGCTCCTATATCACGCCAGGCGCTCTATATCACGCCAGGCGCTCCTATATGTATCGCCAGGCAGGCGCTCCTATATCACGCCAGGCTCCTATATCACGCCAGGCGCTCCTATATCACGCCAGGCGCTCCTATATCCCGCCAGGCGCTCCTATATCCCGCTCAGGTGCTCCTATATCACGCCAGGTGCTCCTATATCCCGCCAGGCGCTCTATATCACGCCAGGCGCTCCTATATCACGCCAGGGCGCCTATATCTCGCCAGGCGCTCCTATATCCCGCCAGGCGCTCCTATATCACGCCAGGCGCTCTATATCACGCCAGGCGCTCCTATATCCCGCCAGGCGCTCCTATATCCCGCCAGGCGCTCCTATATCACGCCAGGCGCTCCTATATCACGCCAGGCGCTCCTATATCACGCCAGGCGCTCCTATATCACGCCAGGCGCTCCTATATCCCGCCAGGCGCCCTATATCACGCCAGGTGCTCCTATATCACCCAGGCGGTACTATATTCCTAAACTGTGTTGTCTTTTCTTCTTGCAGCCTATGATCCCAACAACAAGCGTCTGCGCCAGATCAAAGACCAGGTGATCAACGACTCCAAGTACAACCCCAAGATCCTGTTCCAGGTTCTCCTAGACACCGCCCAGTTTGAGTTCACCCTCAAAGAGGTGAGTCTGAACCGTATCATATATGTCAAGTTGTAATTACACAATAAAATAAAACACATGTTGGGTCTCTGAATATAAATGGTGAATTCACCATCTGTCCCCCCCTGTTTATTTTCCCTCTCAGATGTTCAAGAAGATGCTGTCAGAGAAGCAGCTGAAATGGGAGAGTTATCGAGCTGAGGGATCTGAGAGGATGACCGAGCTGGCTGAGGTCTTCTCTGGGGTCAAGCCTCTAACCAGAGTGGAGAAGAATGGTGAGATGGATGATAGCGGAACTAGCTACGGCATCGAAACACACATAATTACCACAGCTGGTAGTTCGACATTAAAACACACATAATTACCACAGCTGGTAGTTCGACATTAAAACACACATAATTACCACAGCTGGTAGTTCGACATTAAAACACACCATAATTACCACAGCTGGTAGTTCGACATTAAAACACACATAATTACCACAGCTGCTAGTTCGACATTAAAACACACCATAATTACCACAGCTGGTAGTTCACATTAAAACACACGTAATTAAACTGGACATTAAAACCACGTAATTACCACATTGTGACTTCTACCACAGCTGGAGTTCAAACACACATAAAACAGCTGGTAGTTCGACATTATACATAATTACAGCTGAGTTGGACATTAAAACACATTAGGAACACAGCTGCTCTAATTCCATGACATTAAAACACACCAGGTGAATTCCAGCTGGTAGAAAGATCTGGACTCCCTTATTGATGACTTCTGTTAAGTCAATCACTCAATCAGTTAAATGTGTGAGGTATACTGTGACTGATTGGACAAAGCATTAGGAACACCTGTTTCCATGACATCGAGACAGGTGAATTGAAAGATATGGATTGATGTCACTTGTTGTGCTTCATCAGTGCAGATGTTTAAGGGTGAATGGGCAAGACAGAAGATTTAAATGCCTTTTGAACGGGGTATGGTAGTAGGTGACGGGCGCCCGGTTTGTGTCAAGAACTGCAACGCTGCTGGGTTTTTCCACACTCAACAGTTTCCCGTGTGTATCAAGACTGGTCCACCACCCAATCGGTGAGAAGCATTGAGTCAACATGGTCCTATCGGTGGGAAGCATTGAGTCAACATGGTCCACCACCCAATCGGTGAGAAGCATTGAGTCAACATGGTCCAATCGGTGAGAAGCATTGGAGTCAACATGGTCCACCACCCTATCGGTGAGAAGCATTGGAGTCAACATGGTCCACCACCCAATCGGGGGAAGCATTGGAGTCAACATGGTCCACCACCCAATCGGTGGGAAGCATTGGAGTCAACATGGTCCACCACCCAATCGGTGGGAAGCATTGGAGTCAACATGGTCCACCACCCAATCGGTGAGAAGCATTGGAGTCAACATGGTCCACCACCCAATCGGAGGGAAGCATTGGAGTCAACATGGTCCACCACCCAATCGGTGGGAAGCATTGGAGTCAACATGGTCCACCACCCAATCGGTGGGAAGCATTGGAGTCAACATGGTCCACCACCCAATCGGTGGGAAGCATTGGAGTCAACATGGTCCACCACCCAATCGGTGGGAAGCATTGGAGTCAACATGGTCCTATCGGTGGGAAGCATTGGAGTCAACATGGTCCTATCGGTGGGAAGCATTGGAGTCAACATGGTCCAATCGGTGGGAAGCATTGGAGTCAACATGGTCCACCACCCAATCGGTGGGAAGCATTGGAGTCAACATGGTCCAATCGGTGGGAAGCATTGGAGTCAACATGGTCCACCACCCAATCGGTGGGAAGCATTGGAGTCAACATGGTCCACCACCCAATCGGTGGGAAGCATTGGAGTCAACATGGTCCACCACCCAATCGGAGGGAAGCATTGGAGTCAACATGGTCCACCACCCAATCGGTGGGAAGCATTGGAGTCAACATGGTCCACCACCCAATCGGAGGGAAGCATTGGAGTCAACATGGTCCACCACCCAATCGGTGGGAAGCATTGGAGTCAACATGGTCCACCACCCAATCGGAGGGAAGCATTGGAGTCAACATGGTCCACCACCCAATCGGTGGGAAGCATTGGAGTCAACATGGTCCACCACCCAATCGGTGGGAAGCATTGGAGTCAACATGGTCCAATCGGTGGGAAGCATTGGAGTCAACATGGTCCAATCGGTGGGAAGCATTGGAGTCAACATGGTCCAATCGGTGGGAAGCATTGGAGTCAACATGGTCCAATCGGAGGGAAGCATTGGAGTCAACATGGTCCACAACCCAATCGGAGCCTTCGGAAGCTTGTGGAGTCAACATGGTCCACCGGCAAACTGAGGCTGTTTGGAGGAAACATGGTCCACCACTCAATATTCGGAAGGTGAAGCATTGTGAGTCAACATGGTCTTAAAAGCTTGTGGCCACTGTGGGAAGCATTCCTGTTGCAGGCTCAACATGGTACCATACTTATTCCTGTTGCAGGCTCACTGTCCATACTTATTCCTGTTGATGGCTCACTCGGTACCATACTTATTCCTGTTGCAGGCTCACTGTACCATACTTATTCCTGTTGAGGCTCACTGTACCATACTTAGGTTGATGGCTCACTGTACCATACTTATTCCTGATTCAGGCTCACTGTACCATACTGTATTCCTGTTGCAGGCTCACTGTACCATTCTTATTCCTGTTGCAGGCTCACTGTACCATAGCCTATTCCTGTTGCAGGCTCACTGTACCATACTTATTCCTGTTGCAGGCTCACTGTACCATACTTATTCCTGTTCAGGCTCACTGTACCATACTTATTCCTGTTGCAGGCTCACTGTACCATACTTATTCCTGTTGCAGGCTCACTGTACCATACTTATTCCTGTTGCAGGCTCACTGTACCATGCTTATTCCTGTTGCAGGCTCACTGTACCATACTTATTCCTGTTGCAGGCTCACTGTACCATGCTTATTCCTGTTGCAGGCTCACTGTACCATACTTATTCCTGTTGCAGGCTCACTGTACCATACTTATTCCTGATGCAGGCTCACTGTACCATACTTATTCCTGTTGCAGGCTCACTGTACCGTACTTATTCCTGTTGCAGGCTCACTGTACCATACTTATTCCTGATGCAGGCTCACTGTACCATACTTATTCCTGTTGCAGGCTCACTGTACCATACTTATTCCTGTTGCAGGCTCACTGTACCATACTTATTCCTGTTGCAGGCTCACTGTACCATACTTATTCCTGTTGCAGGCTCACTGTACCATACTTATTCCTGTTGCAGGCTCACTGTACCATACTTATTCCTGTTGCAGGCTCACTGTACCATACTTATTCTGTTGATGGCTCACTGTACCATACTTATTCCTGTTGCAGGTTCACTGTACCATACTTATTCCTGTTGCAGGCTCACTGTACCATACTTATTCCTGTTGATGGCTCACTGTACCATACTTATTCCTGTTGCAGGCTCACTGTACCATACTTATTCCTGTTGCAGGCTCACTGTACCATACTTATTCCTGTTGCAGGCTCACTGTACCATACTTATTCCTGTTGCAGGCTCACTGTACCATACTTATTCCTGTTGCAGGCTCACTGTACCATACTTATTCCTGTTGCAGGTTCACTGTACCATACTTATTCCTGTTGCAGGCTCACTGTACCATACTTATTCCTGTTGCAGGCTCACTGTACCATACTTATTTCTGTTGATGGCTCACTGTACCATACTTATTCCTGTTGATGGCTCATTTCTGTTGATGGCTCACTGTACCATACTTATTCCTGTTGATGACTCACTGTACCATACTTATTCCTGTTGCAGGCTCACTGTACCATACTTATTCCTGTTGCAGGCTCACTGTACCATACTTATTCCTGTTGCAGGCTCACTGTACCATACTTATTCCTGTTGCAGGCTCACTGTACCATACTTATTCCTGTTGCAGGCTCACTGTACCATACTTATTCCTGTTGCAGGCTCACTGTACCATACTTATTCCTGTTGCAGGCTCACTGTACCGTACTTATTCCTGTTGATGGCTCACTGTACCGTACTTATTCCTGTTGATGGCTCACTGTACCGTACTTATTCCTGATGCAGGCTCACTACCATACTTATTCCTGTTGCAGGTTCACTGTTCCGTACTTATTCCTGTTGATGGCTCACTGTACCATACTTATTCCTGTTGCAATAGTGAAAGCTGATCTCACTATGCCATACTTCCACTCTAAACGCGCTAGATGTTGATGTGCGTTGTTGACGCGGTTGTTGTTGTGTTGGACAGAGAACCTGCAGGCATGGTTCAGGGAGATCTCGAAGCAGATCGAGTCTCTGAACTACGAGGACTCCACCGCGGCAGGCAGGAAGACCGTTCAGCTGATACAGGCCCTCGTAGAGGTGAGGCTGGGAAATTCACCGCAAACAACAACGACTAGAACGGGAACAAGAGTACAGTTATGTTATCTCTGGGTTATACTCTTAGTGACCGTTACATGGTAACACTCTCAGTGACCGTTACATGATCATTATATTACATGGTAACACTCTTAGTGACCATTACATGGTAACACTCTTAGTGACCGTTACATGGTAACACTCTTAGTGATTACATGGTAACACTCTTAGTGACCGTTACATGGTAACACTCTTAGTGACCGTTATGGTAACACTCTTATATTACATGGTAACACTCTTAGTGACCGTTACATGGTAACACTCTTAGTGACCGTTACATGGTAACACTCTTAGTGATTACATGGTAACACTCTTAGTGACCATTACATGATCATTATATTACATGGTAACACTCTTAGTGACCGTTACATGGTAACACTCTTAGTGACCATTACATGTAACACTCTCAGTGATTACATGGTAACACTCTTAGTGACCGTTACATGGTAACACTCTTAGTGATTACATGGTAACACTCTTAGTGACCGTTACATGGTACTCATGGTAACACTCTTAGTGACCGTTACATGGTAACACTCTTAGTGACCGTTACATGGTAACACTCTTAGTGACCGCTACATGGTAACACTCTTACTGACCGTTACATGGTAACACTCTTACGTTACATGACCGCTACATGGTAACACTCTTAGTGACCGCGTTACATGGTAACACTCTTAGTGACCGTTACATGGTAACACTCTTAGTGACCGTTACATGGTAACACTCTTAGTGACCGTTACATGGTAACACTCTTAGTGACCATTACATGGTAACACTCTCAGTGATATTACATGGTAACACTCTTAGTGACCGTTACATGGTCATTAACACAGTGATTACATGGTAACACTCTTAGTGACCGTTACATGGTAACACTCTTAGTGACCATTACATGATCATTATATTACATGGTAACACTCTTAGTGACCGTTACATGGTAACACTCTTAGTGACCGTTACATGGTAACACTCTTAGTGACCGTTACATGGTAACACTCTTAGTGACCGTTACATGGTAACACTCTTAGTGACCGTTACATGGTAACACTCTTAGTGACCGTTACATGGTAACACTCTTAATGACCGTTACATGGTCATTATGTTACATAGTGATTACATGGTAACACTCTTAGACATTTGTATCCCTTCGATTTGATATACAATGATGCAGCTTTGTCCAAAAAATATGTTGTAACTTTTCAGTGAAAAGCAAAACTCTTTCTCATGTTCATTCTACCAGTGATTACAGTGGATAAGAGACTTGATTTGAAGTGTGGAAACAGGAGACTATATAAACCCTGACTTCCTGTCCTCTCCTTACCTATAAACCCTGACTTCCTGTCCACTCCTTACCTATAAACCCTGACTTCCTGTCCTCTCCTTACCTGTAAACACTGACTTCCTGTCCTCTCCTTACCAATATACCTGTAAACACTGACTTCCTGTCCTCTCCTTACCTGTAAACACCCTGACTTACCCCCTGTCCTCTCCTTACCTATAAACCCTGACTTCCTCTCCTTACCTATAAACCCTGATTTCCTGTCCTCTCCTTACCTATGAACCCTGATTTCCTGTCCTCTCCTTACCTATGAACCCTGATTTCCTGTCCTCTCCTTACCTATGAACCCTGACTTCCTGTCCTCTCCTTACCAATAAAAACTGACTTCTTGTCCTCTCCTTTTTACCTGTGCTCAGGTTCAAGAGTTCCACCAGTTGAGTCCAACCTGCAGGTGTGTCAGTTTCTGGCTGATAAACCAGGAAGTTCCTTCACCAGATGATCAGGACCATCAACATCAAGGAGGAGGTTCTGAAACCATGCAGATAGTAGGAGACCTGTCCTACGCATGGCAGATCATAGACAGGTAGGGGTTATGATTTGTGGGTTCTGAATGATCACCATGCAGATAGTAGGAGACCTGTCCTATGCATGGCAGATCATAGACAGGTAGGGGTTATAAATGGGAATGGTCCTGATCACCATGCAGATAGTAGGAGACCTGTCCTATGCATGGCAGATCATAGACAGGTAGGGGTTATAAATGGGTTATAAATGGGTTATGTATGGTCCTGATCACCATGCAGATAGTAGGAGACCTGTCCTATGCATGGCAGATCATAGACAGGTAGGGGTTATAAATGGGTTATGAATGGGTTATGAATGGTCCTGATCACCATGCAGATAGTAGGAGACCTGTCCTACGCATGGCAGATCATAGACAGGTAGGGGTTATAAATGGGTTATAAATGGGTTATATGTTATGTATGGTCCTGATCACCATGCAGATAGTAGGAGACCTGTCCTACGCATGGCAGATCATAGACAGGTAGGGGTTATAAATGGGTTATGAATGGTCCTGATCACCATGCAGACAGTAGGAGACCTGTCCACGCATGGCAGATCATAGACAGGTAGGGGTTATAAATGGGTTATGAATGGGTTATGAATGGTCCTGATCACCATGCAGATAGTAGGAGACCTGTCCTACGCATGGCAGATCATAGACAGGTAGGGGTTATAAATGGGTTATGAATGGTCCTGATCACCATGCAGATAGTAGGAGACCTGTCCTACGCATGGCAGATCATAGACAGGTAGGGGTTATAAATGGGTTATGAATGGTCCTGATCACCATGCAGATAGTAGGAGACCTGTCCTATGCATGGCAGATCATAGACAGGTAGGGGTTATGAATGGGTTATGTATGGTCCTGATCACCATGCAGATAGTAGGAGACCTGTCCTATGCATGGCAGATCATAGACAGGTAGGTTAGAATGGGTTATGCAGAATGTAATGGGTTAATGGTCCTGATCACCATGCAGATAGTAGGAGACCTGTCCTATGCATGGCAGATCATAGACAGGTAGTGGGGGTTATAAATGGGTTATAAATGGGTTATGAATGGTCCTGATCACCATGCAGATAGTAGGAGACCTGTCCTATGCATGGCAGATCATAGACAGGTAGGGGTTATAAATGGGTTATGAATGGGTTATGAATGGTCCTGATCACCATGCAGACAGTAGGAGACCTGTCCTACGCATGGCAGATCATAGACAGGTAGTGGTAAATGGGTTATAAATGGGTTGAATGAATGGTCCTGATCACCATGCAGATAGTAGGAGACCTGTCCTACGCATGGCAGATCATAGACAGGTAGGGGTTATAAATGGGTTATGAATGGTCCTGATCACCATGCAGACAGTAGGAGACCTGTCCTACGCATGGCAGATCATAGACAGGTAGGGGTTATAAATGGGTTATTTGTGGGTTATAAATGGGTTATGAATGGTCCTGATCACCATGCAGATAGTAGGAGACCCAGTGAGATCATAGACAGGTAGGGGTTATAAAGGTTAGTGGCAGTGAGACTAACCCAGGAGACATAAGGTAGTGGTTATAAATGGGTTATGAACCCATGGTCCTGGTCAAATGCAGAACCCAGTAGGAGACCTAACCCAGGGAGATCATAATGGTCAAATTAACCTATGTATGGTCCTGATCACCCAGATAGTAGGAGGTCAAATAAAAGAATGGTCCTGATCACCATGAGACAGTAGGAGACCTGTCCTAAGCATGGCAGATCATAGACAGGTGGGGTTATACCTGGTTATAAATGGGTTATAAATGGGTTATGAATGGTAACCTGGTCACCATAAGACCCAGGGAGACTAACCCTATGCATGGCAGATCATAACCAGGTCAGGGGTTATAAATGGGTTATGTATGGTCCTGATCACCATGCAGACAGTAGGAGACCTGTCCTATGCATGGCAGATCAAGAACAGGGAGACTAACCTGGTCAAATAAGAACCCAGGGTCCTGATCAAATAAGAACCCAGGAGACTAACCTGGTCAAATAAGAACAGGAGACTAACCTGGTCAAATAAGAACCCAGAATGGAGATAACCATGAAATAAGAACCCAGGGAGACTAACCTGGTCAGATAAGAACCCAGGGAGACTAACCCAGGGAGACTAACCCAGGAGACTAACCTGGTCAAATACGAAATATATAAATGTTCCATTTGGAATGTTTTTCTCTGGTTGTTTTCCCAGCTTCACGTCCATCATGCAGGAGAGTATCAGAGTGAACCCATCCATGGTGACCAAACTACGAGCAACCTTCCTAAAGGTCAACCATTCACTACTCGGACACAAACAGTACATTTCGTAGAGTACACAGGTTCATCCCGTAAACAAGGGAAAAAGGGTATTTCCTGTTTGAAAACATGCGGTCTGTAACGCGTGTTGTTATTGATCCGTGTTTCCAGTTGGCGTCTGCGTTGGACCTGCCTCTGCTGCGTATCAACCAGGCCAACAGTCCAGATCTGCTCAGTGTCTCTCAGTTCTACTCCGGGGAACTGGTGACCTACGTCAGAAAGGTATGGTCCCGGAGCACCTAGTCTCTACTCTCTACCCCCAGCCCCCTGTCTCTACCCCCAGCCCCCTAGTCTCTAATCTCTATCCCCAGCCCCTAGTCTCTACTCTCTACTCCCAGCCCCTAGTCTCTACTCTCCCACCCCAGCCCCCTAGTCTCTACTTTCTACCCCCAGCCCCCTAGTCGCTACTCTCTACCCCAGCCCCTAGTCGCTACTCTCTACCCCCAGGTCAGTCTCTACTCTACCCCCCCCCTAGTCTCTACTCTCTACCCCCAGCCCCCTAGTTCTACCCCAGCCTCCAGTCTCTACTTCCTCTACCCCCAGCCCCTAGTCTCTACTCTCTACCCCCAGCCCCTAGTCTCTACTCTCTACCCCCAGCCCCCTAGTCTCTACTCTCTATCCCCAGCCCCATAGTCTCTACTTTCTACTACCCCCAGCCCCTAGTCTCGCCCCTACCCCCAGCCCCCTAGTCTCTACTCTCTACCCCCAGCCCCATAGTCTCTACTTTCTACCCCCCAGCCCCTAGTCTCTATTCTACCCCCAGCCCCCTAGTCTCTACTCTCTACCCCAGCCACTAGTCTCTACTCTCTACCCCCAGCCCCTAGTCTCTACTCTCTACCCCCATCCCCAGTCTCTACTCTCTACCCCCAGCCCCTAGTCTCTACTCTCTAACCCCAGCCCCAGTCTCTAGATCTCTCTAGCCCTGGTCTCTCTCTACCCCCAGCCCCCAGTCTCTACTCCCCCCAGCCCCTGGTACCTCTACCCCAGCCCCTAGTCTCTCTGCCCCCAGCCCCTAGTCTCTACTCTCTACCCCCAGCCCCCTAGTCTCTACTCTCTACTCCCCAGCCCCCTAGTCTCTACTCTCTACTCCCAGCCCCCCTAGTCTCTACTCTCTACCCCCAGCCCCTAGTCTCTACTCTACCCCCAGTCCCCCTAGTCTCTACTCTCTACCCCCAGCCCCTAGTCTCTACTCTACCCCCAGCCCCCTAGTCTCTACTACCCCAGCCCCTAGTCTCTACTCTCTATCCCCAGCCCCTAGTCTCTACTCTACCCCCAGCCCCCTAGTCTCTACTCTCTACCCCCAGCCCCCTAGTCTCTACTCTACCCCCAGCCCCATAGTCTCTACTTTCTACCCCCAGTCCCCTAGTCTCTACTCTCTACCCCCAGCCCCTAGTCGCTACTCTCTACCCCCAGCCCCCTAGTCTCTACTCTCTACCCCAGCCCCTAGTCTCTACTCTCTACCCCCAGCCCCTAGTCTCTACTCTACCCGCAGCCCCCTAGTCTGCCCCCAGCCTCCTAGTCTCTACTCTCTACCCCAGCCCCTAGTCTCTACTCTCTACCCCCAGCCCCCTAGTCTCTACTCTCTACTCCCAGCCCCTAGTCTCTACTCTCTACCCCCAGCCCCCTAGTCTCTACTCTCTACCTCCAGCCCCTGGTCTCTACTCTACCCCCAGCCCCTAGTCTCTACTCTCTACCCCCAGCCCCCTAGTCTCTACTCTCTACCCCCAGCCCCTAGTCTCTACTCTCTACCCCCAGCCCCCTAGTCTGCCCCCAGCCCCCTCGTCTCTACTCTCTACCCCCAGCCCCCTAGTCTCTACTCTCTACCCCCAGCCCTCTAGTCTCTACTCTCTACCCCCACCCCCTAGTCTCTACTCTCTACCCCAGCCCCCTAGTCTCTACTCTCTACCCCCAGCCCCCTAGTCTCTACTCTACCCCCAGCCCCCTAGTCTCTACTCTCTACCCCAGCCCCCTAGTCTCTACTCTACCCCCAGCCCCCCTAGTCTCTACCCCCAGCACCCTAGTCTCTCTCTACCCCCAGCCCCCCTAGTCTCTACCCCCATCCCCCTCTACTCCCAGCCCCTAGTCTCTACTCTACCCCCAGCCCCTAGTCTCTACTCTCTACCCCCAGTCCCCTAGTCTCTACTCTCTACCCCCAGCCCCTAGTCTCTACTCTACCCCCAGCCCCTAGTCTCTACTCTCTGCCCCTAGTCTCTACTCTCTACCCCCAGCCCCTAGTCTCTACTCTCTACCCCCAGCCCCTAGTCTCTACTCTCTACAGTCCCCTAGTCTCTACTCTCTACCCCCAGCCCCTAGTCTCTACTCTCTGTCTCCCCCAGTCCCCTAGTCTCTACTCTACCCCCAGCCCCTAGTCTCTACTCTCTACTCTATACCCCCAGCCGCTAGTCTCTACTCTCTACCCCCCAGCCGCTAGTCTCTACTCCCAGCCCCTAGTCTCTACTCTCTACCCCCAGCCCCTAGTCTCTACTCTCTACCCCAGCCCCTAGTCTCTACTCTTGTCTCTACTCTCCACTATCCCCCAGCCCCTAGTCTCTACCTCTACCCCAGCCCCTAGTCTCTACTCTCTACCCCCAGCCCCTAGTCTCTACTCTCTACCCCAGCCCCTACAGTCTCCTGAGAGCACGTTGTCTGCCCCCAGCCCCTAGTCTCTACAGATCTCCTACCCCCAGCCCCTAGTCTCTACTCTCTACCCCCAGCCCCTAGTCTCTACTCTACCCCCAGCACCCTAGTCTCTGTCTCTCTACCCCCAGCACCCTAGTCTCTACTCTATCCCCAGTCCCCCTAGTCTCTAGTCTCCCCCAGCCCCCTAGTCTCTACTCTCTACCCCTAGTCTCTACTCTCTACCCCCAGCCCCTAGTCTCTACTCTCTACCCCCAGCCCCTAGTCTCTACTCTCTACCCCAGCAGATAGTCTCTACTCTCTACCCCAGCCCTAGTTCATAACTCTCTGTAGTGACCTAAGTAACTCCCTATAACTAGGACCTATACTATAACTAGGATCTATACATAACCCCAGTCCCTGAGTCTCTAGGTGACTATAACCCACTGACCTTAGCCTAACCTAGTGACTATAACTAGGACCTATAGATCATCCCTAGTAGTGACTATAACTAGGACCTATAGTACGTTGACTATAACTTCCACTAGTAGTGCCCTATCATCCCCAGTATAACTATGTTATAACTACATTTCTACTTTACATTTAGGTAAGCCCAGCCCAGAGCACTTGGTGCTCACTCTTATCTGCATCCTTGTTGGGGGTGAGAAGGGGGGTGAGAAGGATTCTACTTCTACCCTATCCTAGGTAAGTAGAGGTGGGGTTTCATCCCGGAAGGTGGTGATTGTCTCCGCTGTCTCTCTCTACCCCCATTGGGGGCCAGGAGCCTAGTCTACTCTCAGTGGTAGGGACGAGCCCAGAGGTGGATGAACCACCTTGTTTGGGTGTAGGGCCTCTCTATTGAGGTGTCTCTCCGTAGGCGACATGGTCTTGTCTGCCAACTGAAGCCAGTGGAGAGAGCGAGGGAGCCCTAGTTCTCATCCTCTCTGGCACCTAGCCCAGCCCCAGCATCCCTACCCTGCGCTCGCTTCTACCCCCAGCACCCTAGTCTCTACTCTCTACCCCCAGCCCCACGTTGTCAACCGGGATGATGGTGATCCCAGTCCTTCCCCCGGGTCTACAGATCATCCCTGAGAGCATGTTGTCCCCTAGTCTCTACTAGGTGTTACCAGATCATCCCAGCATGTTGTCTCCTCTAGCTCTCCACTAGGTTTACCCCCAGTCCCCTAGTCCTCTACTCACCACTAGGTGTTACAGATCATCCCTGAGAGCATGTTGATGCTCCTCAACTCTGCCCACTAGGTGTTACAGATCATCCCTGAGAGCATGTTGTCTCCTCTACTCTCCACTAGGTGTTACAGATCATCCCTACAGAGAAGAGCATGTTGTCTCCTCTACCTCCACTAGGTGTTACAGATCATCCCTGAGAGCACGTTGTCTCCTCTACTCTCCACTAGGTGTTACAGATCATCCCTGAGAGCACGTTGTCTCCTCTACTCTCCACTAGGTGTTACAGATCATCCCTGAGAGCACGTTGTCTCCTCTACTCTCCACTAGGTGTTACAGATCATCCCTGAGAGCACGTTGTCTCCTCTGAGAGAGAGGGAGAAAGAGGTCCACTAGGTGTTAGTGGGCAGATCATCCCTGAGAGCACGTTGTCTCCTCTACTTCCACTAGGTGTTACAGATCATCCCTGAGAGCACGTTGTCTCCTCTACTCTCCACTAGGTGTTACAGATCATCCCAGGAGCATGTTGTTTCCTCTACTCTCCACTAGGTGTTACAGATCATCCCAGAGAGCATGTTGTCTAGTCTCTAGGTGTTACTCATCCACCGAGTAGAGCAGTTGTCTCCTCTAGTCTCCCACTAGGAGTTACAGATCATCCCTGAGAGCATGTTGTCTCCTCTACTCTCCACTAGGTGTTACAGATCATCCCTGAGAGCACGTTGTCTCCTCTACTCTCCACTAGGTGTTACAGATCATCCCCGAGAGCACGTTGTCTCCCTCTACTTCCACTAGGTGTTACAGATCATCCCTTGGGAGAGAGCACATTGTCTCCTCTACTCTCCACTAGGTGTTACAGATCATCCGAGGAGAGAGCTGAGAGCATGTTGTCTCCTCTACTCTCCACTAGGTGTTACAGATCATCCCTGAGAGCACGTTGTCTCCTCTACTCTCCACTAGGTGTTACAGATCATCCCTGAGAGCACGTTGTCTCCTCTACTCTCCACTAGGTGTTACAGATCATCCCTGAGAGCACGTTGTCTCCTCTACTCTCCACTAGGTGTTACAGATCATCCCTGAGAGCACGTTGTCTCCTCTACTCTCCACTAGGTGTTACAGATCATCCCTGAGAGCATGTTGTCTCCTCTACTCTCCACTAGGTGTTACAGATCATCCCTGAGAGCACGTTGTCTCCTCTACTCTCCACTAGGTGTTACAGATCATCCCCGAGAGCATGTTCACCTCCTTGGCTAAGATCATCAGTAGCTGCAGATCCATGCCATCGTGAGGTTCCCACCAGACTGGACAAGGACAAGCTGAAGGACTACGCCCAGCTGGGGGCTCGCTACGAGGTCAGAGGTCGTTTTAGAGACGGACTTTATGGTCTCTGTGTGTCGGAAGAGCATGGCGCTTGCGATGACAAAGGTTGCGGGTTTGATTCCCGCTGGGGCCTCCCAATAGAAAAATGTATGCACACATGACTGTTAGGGTCTTTGTATAAAAGTATCTGCTAAATGGCAGATGTAGTGACTATAACTAGGACCTATAGTAGTGTGACCTATACTATAACTAGGACCTATAGTAGTGACTATAACTAGGACCTATAGTAGTGACTATAACTAGGACCTATAGTAGTGACTATAACTAGGACCTATACTATAACTAGGACCTATAGTAGTGACTATAACTAGGACCTATGACTATAACTAGGACCTATAGTAGTGACTATAACTAGGACCTATAGTAGTATAACTAGGACTATAGTAGTGACTATAACTAGGACCTATAGTAGTGACTATAACTAGGACCTATAGTAGTGACTATAACTAGGACCTATAGTAGTGACTATAACTAGGACCTATAGTAGTGACTATAACTAGGACCTATAGTAGTGACTATAACTAGGACCTATAGTAGTGACTATAACTAGGACCTATAGTAGTGACTATAACTAGGACCTATAGTAGTGACTATAACTAGGACCTATAGTAGTGACTATAACTAGGACCTATAGTATAACTAGGACCTATAGTACTAGGACTATAACTAGGACCTATATAGTGACTATAACTAGGACCTATAGTAGTGACTATAACTAGACCTATAGTATAACTAGGACCTATAGTAGTGACTATAACTAGGACCTATAGTAGTGACTATAACTAGGACCTATAGTAGTGACTATAACTAGGACCTATAGTAGTGACTATAACTAGGACCTATAGTAGTGACTATAACTAGGACCTATAGTAGTGACTATAACTAGGACCTATAGTAGTGACTATAACTAGGACCTAGGACCTATAGTAGTGACTATAACTAGGACCTATAGTAGTGACTATAACTAGGACCTATAGTAGTGACTATAACTAGGACCTATAGTATAAGTGACTATATATAACTAGGACCTATAGTATAGTGACTATAGTATAACTAGGACCTATAGTATAACTAGGACCTATAGTAGTGACTATAACTAGGACCTATAGTAGTGACTATAACTAGACCTATAGTAGTGACTATAACTAGGACCTATAGTAGTGACTATAACTAGGACCTATAGTAGTGACTATAACTATAGTAGTGACTATAACTAGGACCTATAGTAGTGACTATAACTAGGACCTAGTAGTGACTATAACTAGGACCTATAGTAGTGACTATAACTAGGACCTATAGTAGTGACTATAACTAGGACCTATACTATAACTAGGACCTATAGTAGTGACTATAACTAGGACCTATAGTGACTATAACTAGGACCTATAGTAGTGACTATAACTAGGACCGATAGTAGTATAACTAGGACCTATAGTAGTGACTATAACTAGGACCTATAGTAGTGACTATAACTAGGACCTATAGTATAACTAGGACCTCATAGACTATAACTAGGACCTATAGTATAACTAGGACCTAGTAGTGACTATAACTAGGACCTATAGTAGTGACTATAACTAGGACCTAGTAGTGACTATAACTAGGACCTATAGTAGTGACTATAGTAACTAGGACCTATAGTATAACTAGGACCTATAGTAGACTGACCTATAGTAACTAGGACCTATAGTAGTGACTATAACTAGGACCTATAGTAGTGACTATAACTAGGACCTATAGTAGTGACTATAACTAGGACCTATAGTAGTGACTATAACTAGGACCTAGTAGTGACTAGGGACCTATAGTAGTGACTATAACTAGACCCTAGTAGTGACTATAACTAGGACCTATAGTAGTGACTATAACTAGACCTATAGTAGTGACTATAACTAGGACCTATAGTAGTGACTATAACTAGGACCTATAGTAGTGACTATAACTAGGACCTATAGTAGTGACTATAACTAGGACCTATAGTAGTGACTATAACTAGGACCTATAGTAGTGACTATAACTAGGACCCTAGTAGTGACTATAACTAGGACCTATAGTAGTGACTATAACTAGGACCTATAGTAGTGACTATAACTAGGACCTATAGTGACTATAACTAGGACCTATAGTAGTGACTATAACTAGGAGCCAGAGTTTCCCTGGTTCCTGGCCCCTAACTGAGCAGAGGAGCAGATGCTCACTGAGTCTCCCTAAAACCTAATATTCTCTATCTGGCCTCAAAGGAACAGTCACCTGTGAGAGGCAGTGTTCTGTGAGAGGCAGTGTTCTGTGGATCTTCAGCGTTCTGTGAGAGGCAGTGTTCTGTGAGAGGCAGCGATTTCTGTGAGAGGTATTTACTGTGAGAGGCAGCGTCCTGTGAGAGGCAGTGTCCTGTGAGAGGCAGTGTTCTGTGAGAGGCAGTGTTCTGTGAGAGGCAGCGTTCTGTGAGAGGCAGCGTCCTGTGAGAGGCAGCGTCCTGTGAGAGGCAGTCCTGTGAGAGGCAGCGTCCTGTGAGAGGCAGCGTCCTGTGAGAGGAGGCAGAGAGGCAGCATCCTGTGAGAGCCAGCGCTCTGTGAGAGGAAAATGCAATAGATGGGAGGCTTTTTATTTTGTTCCTGTCCTGTGAGTCCATCTCCATCTTTACTGAATGTCTCTGACATGAAGACACGCTGGCTGGAATCTGTGAGTGTCCGTTTTAAACTAAAACGGGTTTGTGCAACTGTTGTTTTTAGAGAGGCAGTGGGTTTTCTATGCCAGCTGAATATCAGGACTTTTTATTTTGTTCCTGATTTTCTCACAGAGTTGCACCAATATTTATAGAGCTGTTATCTTCTTGGAATAAACTCTTAAAGACCTGAATATTTTACATCAATAGCAGTGATGAAGACCTTAACTCTGAAAGTTGTAAATCTGGTTATCTTCAAACCCTGGCTCAAGTTGAATTCAATACAAAAATTGGGTTTAATTATTTATTTGTACCTGTCAATCACACATAATTTTAGATATGTCTTGAGGACAAATTACGCCTAGTGGTTTTACGGAGCAGATATGACAGCTGGTTACACAAAAGAAAAGGGGCTGGGTTGAGTGAAAGATCGACTGAGGAACAAAGGGCGAGCTGTGCAAGGTAAATAAATTTCCATTCTAAATTCTGATGTTGGAAAAGGAAAAATGCATTTAGATGGAACCAAACAAGTCCTTTGTTTGCAATGAAGATAGGCCTGGTCATTGTAAAACGTTGTTGTGTGGTAAGAATTTGTTCTTAACTGACTTCAATGGAGGTGTAAATGAAAAGATTCAAATCAAAATAAAAATATATGTTGTAGCCCCTGGGGTTTGAGAAAAATGTGTCTAAATGCAGGTTATAGTTGTCAATCCTTATTTAAATGGCGTGTCTTCAGGTGGATGCCCAAGCAGCTCCTGGAAGATGGTATCAGAAAAACCCAAAGGAGTTGGTGAGAAGATTTAGCCTACGAATATTTTCATGTTCAAACTAAACAAAGGAACTGATAATCTATAAACAAGGTCATCTATGAAAATAGTAGCCTAAATGCATCATATTCTTACCACCGCATATGTTCTATTGGTCGGATTCTTCAAAATATTAATGTCATCTTCTCATCAGTAGGGTAGAGGTAAAAAGACCAGTTATTGATAAACCTACCCCCAGGAAGGCAGGTTACAGAATATTAATCAAAAGGACTAGATCAAATCCCTGAGCTAACCAGGTAAAAAGACCAGTGATTCTGCCCCTGAACAAGGCTATTAAACTAGCCTTCATTGACAAGAATTTTTTCTTTCGCCCAGTTAAATAAAGATTAAATAAAATCATTTCTATATTTGAGAAAATGTGTCTAAACAGACCAGTGAGTTGATCCCGAAGCTCCTGGAAGATGGTACCATGGATGGAGTTGGTCCTTGAGAAGAGTAGGATTACGCTCCATCTACGGCCAAATCTGGCAGGAGGAGGTCTTATCTATAACCCCAAGGCTAAGGCAGGATGTAACAGCTTCTACGCACTGAAGGACCTTTTTTCAGAATATTAATGTCATTTCTCATCACCTGGTACAGACCAGTGAGTTGATGCCCCTTTCTGAAGGATATGTTACAGAATATTAATGTCATTTCTCATCACCTGGTACAGACCAGTGAGTTGAAGCTGAAGGGGTCTGTTACAGAATATTAATGTCATTTCTCATCACCTGGTACAGACCAGTGGTTGATTCGAAGCTGAAGGAGATTTCTATAGTCACCATGGATGGATTCTCACTGGGTCTTTGAGTACATCCAGGATTTCTATCCATCTACGTCACTGAAGATCTTCAGTGAGGAGGTCTCGTATCCATCTTTCTATATACGTAGTCACATGACAGCTTCTCACTGGGTCTGGTTTGACCTCGTATCTCCTTTATATATATATAGTCACATGACTTCTTTCTCAGTGGGTCTGGTTGATTCCTTGTATCCCCTTTCTGTATATATAGTCACATGACCTCTTTCTCACTGGGTCTGGTTGATTCCTTTTGTATTCCTTATATATATATAGTCACATGACCTCTTTCTCAGTGGGTCTGGTTGATTCTTTGTATCCCTTTTTATATATAGTCACATGACCTCTTTCACTGGGTCTGGTTGATTCCTCTATCCCTTTCTTTTATATATAGTCACATGACCTCTTTTCAGTGGGTCTGGTTGATTCTGTATCCCCTTTCTATATATATAGTCACATGACCCTTTCTCAGTGGGTCTGGATTCCTCGTATCTCCTTTTCTATATATATCACATGACCTCTTCTCACTGGGTCTGGTTGATTCTTGTATCTCCTTTCTATATATATAGTCACATGACCTCTTTCTCACTGGGTCTGGTTGATTCCTTGTATCCCCTTTTATATATATATATAGTCACATGATTCCTCGTATCCTTCTATATATATAGTCACATGACTCTTTCAGTGGGTCTGGTTGATTCCTTGTATCCCCTTTCTATATATATGGTCACATGACCTCTTTCTCAGTGGGTCTGGTTGATTCCCTCGTATCCTCCTTTATATATAGTCACATGACCTCTTCTCAGTGGGTCTGGTTGATTCCTTGTATCCCCTTTCTATATATATAGTCACATGACCTCTTTCTCAGTGGGTCTGGTTGATTCCTCACATGTATCTCCTTTCTATATATATAGTCACATGACCTCTTTCTCAGTGGGTCTGGTTGATTCCTTGTATCTCCTTTTTCTGTATATAGTCACATGACCTCTTTCTCAGTGGGTCTGGTTGATTCCTTGTATCCCCTTTCTATATATATAGTCACATGACCTCTTTTCTCACTGGGTCTGGTTGATTCCTCGTATCTCCTTTTTTATATATATAGTCACATGACCTCTTTCTCAGTGGGTCTGGTTGATTCCTCGTATCCCCTTTCTATATATATAGTCACATGACTTCAACTATGACAGACACAATGAGGAGAAAAAACCAGAAAATCACATTGTAGGATTTTTGGAATTTATTGCAAATGATGGTGGAAAATGAGTAAAGGCTATATACGGTAGAGGGGCTCTATACAGTAGAGGGGCTCTATACGGTAGAGGGCTCTATACGGTAGAGGGAGCTCCTGCGCAGTAGAGGGGCTCTATGCGCGGTAGAGGGCTCTATACGGTAGAGGGCATTTAGAGTAGAGGGCTCTATCGGTAGAGGGCTCTATACGCGATAGAGGGGGCTCTATGCGCGGTAGAGGGGCTCTATACGCGGTAGAGGGGGCTCTATACGCGGTAGAGGGGCTCTATACGCGGTAGAGGGGCTCTATACGCGGTAGAGGGGCTCTATACGCGGTAGAGGGGCTCTATACGCGGTAGAGGGGCTCTATACGCGGTAGAGGGGCTCTATACGCGGTAGAGGGGCTCTATACAGTAGAGGGCTCTATACAGTAGAGGGGCTCTATACGGTAGAGGGGCTCTATACGCGGTAGAGGGGCTCTATACGCGGTAGAGGGGCTCTATACGCGGTAGAGGGGCTCTATACGCGGTAGAGGGGCTCTATACGCGGTAGAGGGGCTCTATACGCGGTAGAGGGGCTCTATACGGTAGAGGGGCTCTATACGCGGTAGAGGGGCTCTATACGCGGTAGAGGGGCTCTATACGCGGTAGAGAGGCTCTATACGCGGTAGAGGGGCTCTATACGCGGTAGAGGGGCTCTATACGCGGTAGAGGGGCTCTATACGCGGTAGAGGGGGCTCTATACGCGGTAGAGGGGCTCTATACGCGGTAGAAGGCTCTATGCGCAGAGGCTATATACAGTAGAGGGGCTCTATCGCGGTAGAGCTCTATACGCGGTAAGAGGGCTCTATACGCGGTAGAGGGAGCTCTATACAGTAAGGCTATATACAGTAGAGAGGCTATACAGTAGAGGCTATATACAGCAGAGAGGCTATATACAGCAGAGAGGCTATATACAGCAGAGAGGCTATATACAGTAGAGAGGCTATATACAGCAGAGAGGCTATGCAGCAGAGGCTATACAGCAGAAGAGGCTATATACAGCAGAGAGGCTATATGCAACAGAGAGGAGGCATATACAGCAGAAGAGAGGCTATACAGCAGAGAGGGGCTATATACAGCAGAGAAGGCTATATACAGTAGAGGCTATATACAGCAGAGAGGCTATATACAACATATATTAGCTGGTTGAATCAGGTTAGTTATATCTGGGGTTGGATTGAAAACCTACAGGAGAGTAGCTCTCCAGAGAAACAGGGTTGGGAGAGCTCTGGTTTTCCCAATAATATACGTACTATTTAAACGGCTAATGTTCACCTCTTTGTGTTTCTTAGATTCAGGATTGGCCGTGTCTACCAGTCGACCCATATCCCCATACCCAGTTCCCCACGGTCGATGAGTCAACCACCTTCATCGGACGACTACATGAAGATCCTCCGCATCACAGACCCAAGTAGGTATCTCTCTCCATGTCACCTTGGTGGCATCAGTCTGTTAACTTGTATCTACACTACCTACTCATTCAAGGGTATTTATTTATTTAAAAAAAAAAACTATTTTCTACATTGTAGAATAATAGTGAAGACATCAACACTATGAAATAACACATGGAATCATATACTAACCTGACAAAAAATGTAATAGCCACCTTTTTGCCTTGATGACAGCTTCAAACACTCTTGGCATTCTCTCAACCAGCTTCACCTGGAATGCTTTTCCCAACAGTCATCAAGAAAGGGTGGCTATTTGAAGATTTAATTATGGAAGGTAGCGTTGGTGTTCTTTAATGGCGTAAACATGGTAGAGGAAGTCTGTTTTGGGGGGTATACTCTTCTCAGTGCTTTTAATATGTCTTCATGCAAAGCCTTCACCTGTTACCTGTGTTTCCCAGGGCGACGTGTTACATGGACCAGTTGAACACCTGGTACGACCTGAAGACCCACCAGGAGGTGACCAACAACCGTCTGTTCTCTGAGATACAGGACACCCTGGGGACCTTCGGCCTCAACGGGCTGGACAGGCTGCTCTGCTTCATGATGGTCAAGGAACTGCAGGTCACGTGATATTATGTTGTGAACCCAGCCTGCCAGCCTATCAACACTACTCTGTTAGGATGCTATGGAATGTACTTCCGCAGTCCTAACAACTATTTAACCTTTTTCATTTAACCAGGTTAACCTTTTTCATTTAACCAGGTTAACCTTTTTCATTTAACCAGGTTAACCTTTTAATTTAACCTTAACCTTTTAATTTAACCAGGTTAACCTTTTTAATTTAACCAGGTTAACCTTTTAATTTAACCAGGTTAACCTTTTAATTTAACCAGGTTAACCTTTTTTTAACCTTTGTAGTTTAACCAGGTTAACTTTTCAATTAACCAGGTTAACCTTTTTAATCTAACCAGGTTAACCTTTTCATTTAACCAGGTTGTCCCATTTTGACTTAAAACAATCATGATATTGAGGTCATATCACCAGGTTATATTTTAATACAGATACTGTCGTTCGTAGCTTAACTTTTCTGTTCGAGACAACGCCGGTCCTTATCATTCAACAAACACACAGTGCACTGGTTCCTTCTATGTTTATAATCTCCACCCTTCATAACCTGGTTCCTCCTCTAGGTTTTAATCTCCAGAGTATAGCCTGGTTTTCAGGTTTATAACCAGAGTAAGCCTGGTTTTCAGGTTTATAATCTCCACCCCTCATTTAGCCTGGTTAACCTTTCTAGGTTTATGATCTCCACCCCTTAGCCTGGTTCCTTCAGGTTTTAACCACCCCTCATAACCTGGTTCCTCTTTCCAGGTTTTATACCTTTTCCCATTTAGCCAGGGTCCTCTCTAGGTTTTAAACTCCACCGATATAGCCTGGTTCCTCAGTGTGGTTTATAATCTTTACCCCAGATACTGGTTCCTCTCGTAGCTTCACTTTTTTAAGCCTTTTTTTCTCTAGGTTTATAATCTCCACCCCCAATAGCTGGTTCCAATTGGTTTATAGCTACTATCTGGTTCCTCCTCTAGGTTTATAATCTCCACCCCTCATAGCCTGGTTCCTCGGGAGGTTTATAATCTCCACCCCTCATAGCCTGGTTCCTCCTCTAGGTTTTATAATCTCCACCCCTCATCCCAGCCTGGTTTAAGTCTCCAGCCGCACCTCTCGGTTTATAATCTCCACCCCTGCACCTGGCAACCTCTAGGTTTATAATCTCCACCCCTCGCCTGGTTCCTCCTAGGTTTATAATCTGGTGCGCTCATAGACACGGATTTCCCATCGTAGCCCTCCCTGACCCGGGTGACGCTAGGCCAGTTGTGTGTCGCCCCACGGGCCTCCGGTCGCAGCCGGGTTACGACCAGAGCCTGGGCACGAACCCAGAGTCTCTGGTGGCACAGCTGGCGCTGCAGTACAGCGCCACTTAACCACTGCGCCACCCGGGAGGCCACGTAGCTTCACTTTCTGTCAGACAACGCCAGTCCTTATCATTCAACAAGCACATAGTGCAGTGTGACTGTCTCCTGTTTTAGCCTGGTTCCTCTCTAGGTTTTTATAATCTCCACCCACATAGCCTGGTTCCTCTCTAGGTTTTATAATCTCCACCCCTCATAGCCTGGTTCCTCTCTGGGTTTATAATCTCCACCCCCTCATAGCCTGGTTCCTCTCTAGGTTTATAATCTCCACCCCTCCTTAGCCTGGTTCCTCTCTCGGTTTATAATCTCCACCCCTCATAGCCTGGTTCCTCTCTAGGTTTATAATCTCCACCCCTCATAGCCTGCTTCCTCTCTGGTTTATAATCTCCACCCCTCATAGCCTGCTTCCTCTCTAGGTTTATAATCTCCACCTCATAGCCTGGTTCCTCTCTGGGTTTATAATCTCCACCCCTCATAGCAACCTGCTTCCTCTCTAGGTTTATAATCTCCACCTCTGGCCTGGTTCCTCTCTAGGTTTATAATCTCCACCCACATAGCCTGGGTCCTCTCTAGGTTTATAATCTCCACCCCTCTTAGCCTGGGTCCTCTCTAGGTTTATAATCTCCACCCTCATAGCCTGGTTCCTCTCTAGGTTTATAATCTCCACCCCTCATAGCCTGGTTCCTCTCTAGGTTTATAATCTCCACCCTCATAGCCTGGTTCCTCTCTAGGTTTATAATCTCCACCCCTCATAGCCTGCTTCCTCTCTAGGTTTATAATCTCCACCCCTCATAGCCTGGTTCCTCTCTAGGTTTATAATCTCCACCCCTCATAGCCTGCTTCCTCTCTAGGTTTATAATCTCCACACCCCCAGCCCCTCTCAGCATGGCCTGGTTCCTCTCAGGTTTATAATCTCCCACCCCTCATAGCCTGGTTCCTCTAGGTTTATAATCTCCACCCCTCATAGCCTGCTTCCTCTCTAGGTTTATAATCTCCACCCCTCATAGCCTGGGTCCTCTAGGTTTATAATCTCCACCCCTCAGCCTGGTTCCTCTAGGTTTATAATCTCCACCCCTCATAGCCTGGTTCCTCTCGGTTTTATAATCTCCACCCCTGATAGCCTGGGTCCTCTCAGGTTTATAATCTCCACCCCTCATAGCCTGCTTAGCCTGGTTCCTCTCTAGGTTATAATCTCCACCCCTGATAGCCTGGTTCCTCTCTAGGTTTATAATCTCCACCCCTCATAGCCTGTTCCTCTTCTAGGTTTATAATCTCCACCCCTCATAGCCTGGTTCTCTCTAGGTTTATAATCTCCACCCCTCATAGCCTGGTTCCTCTAGGTTTATAATCTCCACCCTCATAGCCTGGTTCCTCTCTAGGTTTATAATCTCCACCCCTCATAGCCTGGTTCCTCTCTAGGTTTATAATCTCCACCCCTCATAGCCTGCTTCCTCTCTAGGTTTATAATCTCCACCCCTCATAGCCTGGGTCCTCTCTAGGTTTATAATCTCCACCCCCTCATAGCCTGCTTCCTCTCTAGGTTTATAATCTCCACCCTCATAGCCTGCTTCCTCTCTAGGTTTATAATCTCCACCCCTCATAGCCTGGGTCCTCTCTAGGTTTATAATCTCCACCCCTCATAGCCTGGTTCCTCTCTAGGTTTATAATCTCCACCTCATAGCCTGGTCCTCTCAGGTTTATAATCTCCACCTCATAGCCTGGTTCCTCTCTAGGTTTATAATCTATATAGCCTGGTTCCTCTCTAGGTTTATAATCTCCACCTGATAGCCTGGTTCCTCTCTTACGGTTTATATTCTCCACCCCTGATAGCCTGGTTCCTCTCTAGGTTTATAATCTCCACCCCTCATAGCCTGGTTCCTCTCTAGGTTTATAATCTCCACCCTCATAGCCTGGTTCCTCTCTAGGTTTCTTCCTAGGTTCTGGCCTTTCTAGGGAGTTTTCCTAGCCACCGTGCTTCTGCACCTGCATTGCTTGCTGTTTGGGGGTTTTAGGCTGGGTTTCTGTACAGCACTTTGAGATATCAGCTGATGTACAAAGGGCTTTATAAATACATTTGATTTGTAATTTAGAATCATTCAAGTGGTGCAGTTTGTTAGTTGCTTCCCCTTCAAGGTTCCGTAACACGACAGGGGTTTTGTTTTGGTTCCATTAGAACTTCCTGTCGGTGTTCCAGAAGACCATCCTGAGAGACAAGGCTATGGTGGATGTCTTTAAAGCCATGCTGAGCTCTGTCAATCCCGTCAAAGGTATTGTGGGTAAGTATCAACAGCTCAGGAAGGATTCTTAACAGTTCATTAGGTTATACAATGGAAAACTTTTTTTAAACATAAAATGATTATGAGACAAATCCAGGAAGTCCCTTCCCTGTTTCAGTCATTATGACCCGTTAGGCTCTGAAAAGGTCATTATGACCAGGGAACATTTAGGCTGAGACCCAGAGATGACCAGGGAACATTAGGCTCACTGAACAGGACCCAAAGGGGAACATTATGAAAAGGACCCAAGATTAAGACCAGGGAACATTTAGGCTCCCACTGAAAAGGACCCAGAGATGATGACCAGGGAACATTAAGGCTCCCACTGAACAGGACCCAGAGATGATGACCAGGAACATTAGGCTCCCACTGAACAGGACCCAGAGATGATGACCAGGGAACATAGGCTCCACTGGGACCCAAAGATTATGACCAGGAACATTTGAAAAGGACCCAGAGAACATTTAATGACCATGGGAACATTAGGCTCCCCAGTGAACAAGACCCAGAGATGATGACCAGGGAACATTAGGCTCCCACTGAACAGGACCCAGAGATAATGACCAGGGAACATTAGGCTCCCAGTGAACAAGACCCAGAGATGATGACCAGGGGAACATTAGGCTCCCACTGAACAGGACCCAGAGATAATGACCAGGGAACATTAGCTCCTGCTGAAAGGACCCAGAGATGATGACCAGGAACATTAGGCTCAGGAACCAGAGATGAACAGGACCCAGAGAACATGATGACCAGGGGAACATTAGGCTCACCGCAGAGAGAACAGGACCCCTGAGGATAGATGATAACCAGGGAACATTAGGCTCCCCACTGAACAGGACCCAGACCAGAGACATAACTGACCAGAGATGACCAGGGAACATTTAGTGCCTGACCACATTGAACAGGGAGATGATGACCAGGGAACATTAGGCTCCCACCGAACAGGACCCAGAGATAATGACCAGGGGAACATTGACCCAGGGACCATTAGGCTCCCACTGAACAGGAGATAATGACCAGGGAACATTAGGCTCCCACTGAACAGGACCCAGAGATAATGACCAGGGAACATTAGGCCTCCACTGAACAGGAGATGATGACCAGGGAACATTAGGCTCCCACTGAACAGGACCCAGAGATAATGACCAGGGAACACTGAACAGGGCCCAGAGATGACAGGGAACCTCCCACTGAACAGACCCAGAGATGATGACCAGGGAACATTAGGCTCCCACTGAACAGGACCCAGAGATAATGATCTCAGGGAACATTAGCCTCCCACTGAACAGGACCTAGAGATAATGACCAGGGAACATTAGCCTCCCACTGAACAGGACCCAGAGATGACCAGGGAACATTAGGCTCCCACTGAACAGGAGATTATGACCAGGGAACATTAGGCTCCCACTGAACAGGACCCAGAGATAATGACCAGGGAACATTAGGCTCCCACTGAACAGGAGATTATGACCAGGGAACATTAGGCTCCCACTGAACAGGAGATGATGACCAGGGAACATTAGGCTCCCACTGAACAGGAGATGATGACCAGGGAACATTAGCCTCCCACTGAACAGGAGATGATGACCAGGGAACATTAGGCTCCCACTGAACAGGAGATTATGACCAGGGAACATTAGGCTCCCACTGAACAGGAGATGATGACCAGGGAACATTAGCCTCCCACTGAACAGGACCCAGAGATAATGACCAGGGAACATTAGGCTCCTGCTGAACAGGACCCAGAGATAATGACCAGGGAACATTAGGCTCCCACTGAACAGGAGATGATGACCAGGGAACATTAGGCTCCCACTGAACAGGAGATAATGACCAGGGAACAGTAGGCTCCCACTGAACAGGACCAGAGATGATGACCAGGGAACATTAGGCTCCCACTGAACAGGAGAGATGATGACCAGGGAACAGTAGGCTCCCACTGAACAGGACCCAGAGATGATGACCAGGGAACATTAGGCTCCCACTGAACAGGAGATGATGACCAGGGAACATTAGGCTCCCAGCTGAACAGGACCCAGAGATGATGACCAGGGAACATTAGGCTCCCACTGAACAGGAGATAATGACCAGGGAACAGTAGGCTCCCACTGAACAGGACCCAGAGATGATGACCAGGGAACATTAGGCTCCCACTGAACAGGAGACAATGACCAGGGAACATTAGGCTCCCACTGAACAGGAGATGATGACCAGGGAACATTAGGCTCCCACTGAACAGCAAATCATGACCAGGGAACATTAGGCTCCCACTGAACAGGACCCAGAGATGATGACCAGGGAACATTAGGCTCCCACTGAACAGGACCCAGAGATGATGACCAGGGAACATTAGGCTCCCACTGAACAGGACCCAGAGATGATGACCAGGGAACATTAGGCCTCCACTGAACAGGAGATGATGACCAGGGAACATTAGGCTCCCGCTGAACAGGACCCAGAGATGATGACCAGCGAACATTAGGCTCCCACTGAACAGGACCCAGAGATGATGACCAGGGAACATTAGGCTCCCACTGAACAGGACCCAGAGATGATGACCAGAAAACATTAGGCTCCCACTGAACAGGACCCAGAGATGATAACCAGGGAACATTAGGCTCCCGCTGAACAGGACCCAGAGATGATAACCAGGGAACATTAGGCTCCCGCTGAACAGGACCCAGAGATGATGACCAGGGAACATTAGGCTCCCGCTGAACAGGACCCAGAGATGATGACCAGGGAACATTAGGCTTCCACTGAACAGGACCCAGAGATAATGACCAGGGAACATTAGGCTCCCACTGAACACGACCCAGAGATAATGACCAGGGAACATTAGCCTCCCACTGAACAGGAGATGATGACCAGGGAACATTAGGCTCTCACTGAACAGGACCCAGAGATAATGACCAGGGAACATTAGGCTCCCACTGAACAGGACCCAGAGATAATGACCAGGGAACATTAGCCTCCCACTGAACAGGAGATGATGACCAGGGAACATTAGGCTCCCACTGAACAGGACCCAGAGATGATGACCAGGGAACATTAGGCTCCCACTGAACAGGACCCAGAGATAATGACCAGGGAACATTAGGCTCCCACTGAACAGGAGATGATGACCAGGGAACATTAGGCTCCCACTGAACAGGACCCAGAGATAATGACCAGGGAACATTAGGCTCCAGCTGAACAGGACCCAGAGATGATGACCAGGGAAC
>NW_026284532.1:0-4401 GCF_023373465.1 Oncorhynchus keta
TTTTGAAAAGAAGGTCGATGACATCCGATCCTCGTTTGCTAAGTCAAACGACACCGCTGGTTCTGCTCACACTGCCCTACCCTATGCTCTGACCTCTTTCTCCCCTCTCTCTCCAGATGAAATCTCGCGTCTTGTGACGGCCGGCCGCCCAACAACCTGCCCGCTTGACCCTATCCCCTCCTCTCTTCTACAGACCATTTCCGGAGACCTTCTCCCTTACCTCACCTCGCTCATCAACTCATCCCTGACCGCTGGCTAAGTCCCTCCCGTCTTCAAGAGAGCAGAGTTGCACCCCTTCTGAAAAAACCTACACTCGATCCCTCCGATGTCAACAACTACAGACCAGTATCCCTTCTCTCTTTTCTCTCCAAACTCTTGAGCGTGCCGTCCTTGGCCAGCTCTACCGCTATCTCTCAGAATGACCTTCTTGATCCAAATCAGTCAGGTTTCAAGACTAGTCATTCAACTGAGACTGCTCTTCTCTGTATCACAGGCGCTCCGCACTGCTAAAGTCAAATGGACGGAGGGCCAAATAAAAAATTTAGCTACAAGCCGAGGGCCGGACTGTTCGAATGTTCATTGAAAAATTTTTAAATGACGCATATAGTCTAGTGAACCTAATTGAACCTACTGAAAACCTAACAAATATATTCCAATATGATCAGATAAATAAAGCAATATTTTCTTATGGCTCTGTCAGTAATCTTTAATTTTCAACAGACACAAAAGACAAATTTCCTTTATATAAAAATCCCCATAACATGAACATTAAATGAAAGAAACCGGTATTCAAGGCACCATCAGTAGCCTATATTTTCTATTTTAGCAAAAGTGGGCTAAATTTACTTCAAAGAAAAAAACAATAATAGCAATTTTCTATCATCCACTCAACTGAAATATTTTTAAAATATAATTGGATTGAAATACAATAAAATAAAGTGCAAAAATCTATTAATCAAAAACAACACTTTGTTTAAGGAGAAGTAACATGCAGTGAAAACAAATATTAAACTTTAACTTTTAAACTTGAACTGAGTAAAAACTCTAAATATGTGATTGCACAGTAATGTTCACTTGTTTGAGGTTGAGGGTGATACTTGGTGGTGTCCCATCTTTTCCACAAGTTCATCAATGTTCGGGGTAAGGCTCTGAGCTGAGGAAATCCTCAGAATTGAGTGGAGGTGTTCAGCAGTAAGTCGACTTCTGTGTGATGTTTTGTTCAAGTTCATCAAAGAAAACAGTTGTTCACACAGGTATGTGCTGCCAAACATAGACAACGTTTGAGCAGCCTGGATGCGCAGCTGGGGCATTGTGTCGGGGAGGAAACGGGCGAACTCCGCAGCACCCACTGCCGCATATTTTGCCCTCAGTGCATCATTGCATTGGAGGTCAATCAACTCCATTTGGAGGTTTGGTGGTGAGCTTTCCACGTCAACAGCAAATGGGTTACCGAGCAGTTCCAACCTGCTTTTTGTGCTTCAAAGTCAGCAAATCGGCGTCGAAAGTCAGCGGCAAGCATACCTATTTTATCAGCCAACTGTGCGCTCGGGAACGCACTGGTAGAAGCTTCTCTTTCATGGTCTGGCAGCTGGGAAAGTGGCTCAAATTTTCTTTCCGCATCTCGTCTCCCACAGAGTCAGTTTGGTTTTAAATGCCTTCACTGTACTGTACATATCAGAGATGACACGATCCCGACCCTGCAGCTGCAAGTTCATTGCATTCAGATGACTCGTAATGTCACACAGAAAAGCCATTTCACACAGAAACATTTCGTCTCGGAGTTGTGTTGTGTCTTTCCCTTTGCTGTCCAAGAACAGACAAATCTCCTCACGAAGCTCGAAACATCTTTGAAGCACCTTTCCCTGGCTTAGCCATCGCACCTCTGTGTGATAAGGCAAATCACCATGCTCCGTTTCTAACTCCGTCAGAAATGCCTTGAACTGGCGGTGATTCAAACCTTTGGCTCTGATAAAGTTAACTGTGCGCGTGATGATGCTCATTACATGCTCCATTTTCAAGGCTTTACCGCACAACGCTTCCTGGTGTATGATACAATGATAAGCTGTCAGCTCACCTGTCGCGTTTTCCTCTTTGCATCTTTTCCCGTATCTTCGCCACCAGTCCGCTCCTGTGTCCACATCGCAGGTGCTCCCGTCGGTTGTCAAACCCGAGTTTTCCCAAGGCAGCTCCATCTCATTTACATCTTGACACCTCTTCATACAAATCATGCCCGTAGTTGTGCCATGCATAGGACGTAAAGCCAAAACTCCTCTGTCACGCTTAGGCTGGAGTCCACTCCCGCGGATGAAAATTGACAACTGGGCAATGTCAGAAATGTCGGTGCTCTCATCCACAGCCAAGGAATATGCAATGAAATCTTTTCCCTTTTTCACAAGCTGCTCTTTTAGATTGATGGACAACTGGTCTACTCTCTCGGCAATGGTGTTTCTGCTCAGACTCACATTTAAAAGAGTTGCCTTTTTCTGGGCAAACTTCGTCACAAACTTTAATCATAGTTTTTGATGAAATCCCCCTCCGTAAATGGCGGGCTGATTTAGCGATCTCTTCTGCCAAAATAAAACTGGCCTTGACAGCAGCCTGGCCTTGTGATTTGGCTTTTGAACAGAGCCTGTCGAGATTTGAGGCCTCGCTTTAATTCCTCTGCCTTTGTAGCCTTTGTTCCATGTCCATATTCTTGTTTTTGTCCGCGTGTTTCGTTTCATAATGTCGTCTCAGATTATACTCTTTCAGTACCGCCACACTTTCTCCACACAGAAGACACACAGGTTTTCAGCTACCTCCGTGAACAAATACTCCGACTCCCACCTTGTTTGAAACCCCGGTTCTCAGTGTCCACCTTCCGTTTGCCATTTTGATGGGTATCTGAAAGTTAATTTTACTGTGATGCTGACAACTGCTGTGCCAATAAATATTGAAATGAAGCAGCCTACTGCTCGGTGCGTCACCGTTGCATTGTGGGAAATGGGCGAGAATCTGTCTCTCACCACGCGCTCTCACCACTGGTGTCCCCCAGGGCTCTGTTCTAGGCCCTCTCTTATTCTCGCTATACACCAAGTCACTTGGCTCTGTCATAACCTCACATGGTCTCTCCTATCATTGCTATGCAGACGACACACAATTAATCTTCTCCTTTCCCCCTTCTGATGACCAGGTGGCGAATCGCATCTCTGCATCTTCCTCCCGGGGAAGGACTGCCCGTTCCATGATCTCGCCATCACGGTTGACAACTCCATTGTGTCCTCCTCCCAGAGCGCTAAGAACCTTGGCGTGATCCTGGACAACACCCTGTCGTTCTCAACTAACATCAAGGCGGTGGCCCGTTCCTGTAGGTTCATGCTCTACAACATCCGCAGAGTACGACCCTGCCTCACACAGGAAGCGGCGCAGGTCCTAATCCAGGCACTTGTCATCTCCGTCTTGATTACTGCAACTCGCTGTTGGCTGGGCTCCTGCCTGTGCCATTAAACCCCTACAACTCATCCAGAACGCCGCAGCCCGTCTGGTGTTCAACCTTCCCAAGTTCTCTCACGTCACCCCGCTCCTCCGCTCTCTCCACTGGCTTCCAGTTGAAGCTCGCATCCGCTACAAGACCATGGTGCTTGCCTACGGAGCTGTGAGGGGAACGGCACCTCAGTACCTCCAGGCTCTGATCAGGCCCTACACCCAAACAAGGGCACTGCGTTCATCCACCTCTGGCCTGCTCGCCTCCCTACCACTGAGGAAGTACAGTTCCCGCTCAGCCCAGTCAAAACTGTTCGCTGCTCTGGCCCCCAATGGTGGAACAAACTCCTCACGACCAGATAAGTGGGGCAAAGGTACAGGATGGCAGGTGGGCTCAGGGCAGGCAGAAAATATCAACACTGGGAAAACTGGAAAATAGGAACAATCGAGAGACAGGAACAGTGGGAGAAACGCAGGTAGGCTTGATGAAACAAAACAAACTTGCAACAGACAAACAGAGATCACAGGTATAAATAAACAGGGGATAATGGGGTTGATGGGCGACACCTGAGAGGGAAATCTGCGCTGAAGCTTGGGTCCAGGATGACCCTGGCGGGGACCCACCACCTCTCCGCCTGGCCTTAACCTGGAGGTGGTCTTGAGGAGGGCCGACCGGGCTCTCCTCCTGGTATGACGACAGTGGCGGACAAATATCTCGGCAGAAGGTATGCCAACCTTTTCTTTCTGCTCAGGAAAGAGTGGGGGCTGATACCCCAGGGAACACTCAAATGGCGATAGGCCCGTGGCAGAGCAGGGAAGGGTGTTGTGGGCATTTTCCACCCACACAAGATACTGGCTCCAGGTTCTGGGGTTGGCAGAGACCAGGCAGTGCATAGTTGTCTCAAGGGCCTGGCTGGCTCACTCCAACTGGCTTTTGGT
>NW_026284533.1:0-837 GCF_023373465.1 Oncorhynchus keta
TGATGGATCCGTAGTTCCAGAAATGTTCAGTAGCTTGTACCCGCCCTCGTCTCAACTTTGGAAACAAAGTTAAAATGAACTCCACAAATTCTTGTGAGCTTTCTTGATTACATGTGAGATGACTAACAAAACGTATATTTAACTTGCAAACCTGATTTTTTTATTTGTATTTTTTTTTTTTTTTTATCATTATATACTCTTTTTATAACACATTTTATTAGGTACACCTATCTAGGTACTGGGTAGGACCCCTTTTTGCCTCCACAACAGCCTGAATTATTCTTGGTGTTGTATGTTAAGAGATGTCCTTCTGCACACCACTGTTGTTAAACATCTTATTTGAGCATTGGTGGTCTTTCTGTGAGCTTGAATGAATCTGGACATTCTCCTTTGACGTCTCTCATTAAGGTGTTTTTGCCCACATAACTGCCACTCACTTATCATACCATTCTCTGTAGACTGTAGTGCGTAAAAATCCCAGAAGGGGCAGCTGTTTCTGAGATGCTGGAACCACCATGTGTGGCACCAACAATCATACCACGGTCAAAGTTGCTTAGACTATGCATCTTGCCCGTTCTAAGGTTTGGTCGACCAACAACTCAAGCTCTACTCTATATCAAATCAAATCAAATTTATTTATATAGCCCTTCGTACATCAGCTGATATCTCAAAGTGCTGTACAGAAACCCAGCCTAAAACCCCAAACAGCAAACAATGCAGGTGTAAAAGCACGTATATACTCTAGAGACTGAGTTGCAGGCAGCCACATGATTCGTTGTTCGAAGGAGCAGGCTATTTGCGTTAACACCTAATGCCTAGTAAAATGGCCGGTGAGTG